>NW_026645990.1:0-71122 GCF_949987535.1 Balaenoptera acutorostrata
GGCACAGGTCACTCTATTTTCCATCAGGAAGAAGAATTAAGCACAAGCTCAGCCTGCCCCCCAGAACCAGAAGAGGGCCTGAAGCAATCCTGCGCTTTTGCGGCCAGCTCCCAAAAAAGCGAGTTGAAAAATGGAGCTCAGGGGCACTGCAATTCACAAACCTGCAGAGTTTTAAATGATACCTCTCGTCCACAAATATATTAAGGGAAGGCAACGAAGAGGCTTTGAAAGCAAGGCAGAATTGCAGGAAACAGATTTCAGGAGGTAGATTCGAATCGCCTTGAAAGCACATGAAAAGCGGCAAAACGTGGACAATGATGCCCTTGGCCAAAAAGGGCGTATGCCTTTTTTCCTGAATATATTCAGGAAAAAACGCATACGCCCTTTTTGGCCAACCAAGCAACCTGGAAAGGCCAATCAGCGCTCCAAAGAAGTCTCGCTTCCCAGCGGGCAAAAGGGCCATGCGGAAAAAAGTGTCCAAACCAGAAATGCAGGACCGGCCATGGAGAAATGGGAGCCTTGCTACGCTGATGGGTGGGATGTAAATTGCCAACAGCCACTCTGGAGAAGTGTACGGTGTGTTCTGAAACATCTAAAAAACACAGCTTGGAGAGCATAGGGCACTTCCACTCATGGGCGTATAAATTGGGAAAACTAAAAATCAGCAAGACACAGGCACCCCAAAGTTTAGGGCTGCTCTGTTGACAAGAACCCCCACTTCATTACACCTTAAATATCCTAGGAAAGAGAAAAATGGATAAAGAAGTTGGGGTCCTCATGTACAATGGAATATCACTCAGCCATGAAATCCACGTCATAAGGCTAGTAGCAGCACGATGAGTGGATTTAGGTACGACGATTCTAAGTGAAATAAGTCACACAGAAAAAGACACTTATCATAAGATATCACTTCTAGAGGGAATGTAAAAACCGCTACACTTGAACTGAATTACAAAACAGAACAGAGTCACACGTTTAGAAAACACACTATGGCTGCTGAACGGGAAAGGTGAGGTGGGGTGATGCATAAAACAAGGGTTTCAAATTAGCTCAGATACCGTTCCATAAACCCAATATGTAAGAGACAAGACCTATCCCTTTTTCAGTGAACTGGACTCAACACCCCCTATTCACCACACAAGAATATATCTGACTAGTAAGAATCTTCAAACCTATGTATTGATATCTCTCTGTAAGTGAGTCAAGGGGTTGTAAAGCGGCATAAACACAGCCGTGAAAAGCAGCTAAACCCCATTATAAAAATAAATTACTTTTCAAAACCCGTGAAACAAAGGCAGTGAAAGAGAGAGAAATTCTTCCAAAATTCGTTCAGGGGCTGTGATGCAACCTGGATTGACCATATCTAGACCCACAGCTGATTGAGACATAAGGGTGGACACTCTTGGGGCTGAGAGGTTCGGTGAGGTTGGGTGAGCCAACGCAGACCCTTTCAAGTAATACTGCATGGTACCCATCCCATGGGTCCCAAATCTCCAGGTTCAAGGGCATCTTCCTACGTCGAAAACAGGCATGAGAAACCCAGAAGATGGTACACCGTGTGATCGGGAAAGGTTTCTAAAACGCACCTCATTTCTCATCTCCTTTGCTCGGGTTCGCCATTCCAGCCGATTTACTAGCCATCTCCCTCCTTGGAGAATCAGCACCTTTACCCTCCTGTTCCGTACAGGTTGCAAATTGTCCTGAGGATGAACGGGAAGAGGGGGAACCAATGAGAGACTAGCTCTAGGTGTTGGGACAGGCACAGGTCACTCTATTTTCCCATCAGGAAGAAGAATTAAGCACAAGCTCAGCCTGCCCCCCAGAACCAGAAGAGGGCCTGAAGCAATCCTGCGCTTTTGCGGCCAGCTCCCAAAAAAGCGAGTTGAAAAATGGAGCTCAGGGGCACTGCAATTCACAAACCTGCAGAGTTTTAAATGATACCTCTCGCCCACAAATATATTAAGGGAAGGCAACGAAGAGGCTCTGAAAGCAAGGCAGAATTGCAGGAAACAGATTTCAGGAGGTAGATTCGAATCGCCTTGAAAGCACATGAAAAGCGGCAAAACGTGGACAATGATGCCCTTGGCCAAAAAGGGCGTATGCGTTTTTTCCTGAATATATTCAGGAAAAAACGCATACGCCCTTTTTGGCCAACCAAGCAACCTGGAAAGGCCAATCAGCGCTCCAAAGAAGTCTCGCTTCCCAGCGGGCAAAAGGGCCATGCGGAAAAAAGTGTCCAAACCAGAAATGCAGGACCGGCCATGGAGAAATGGGAGCCTTGCTACGCTGATGGGTGGGATGTAAATTGCCAACAGCCACTCTGGAGAAGTGTACGGTGTGTTCTGAAACATCTAAAAAACACAGCTTGGAGAGCATAGGGCACTTCCACTCATGGGCGTATAAATTGGGAAAACTAAAAATCAGCAAGACACAGGCACCCCAAAGTTTAGGGCTGCTCTGTTGACAAGAACCCCCACTTCATTACACCTTAAATATCCTAGGAAAGAGAAAAATGGATAAAGAAGTTGGGGTCCTCATGTACAATGGAATATCACTCAGCCATGAAATCAACGTCATAAGGCTAGTAGCAGCACGATGAGTGGATTTAGGTACGACGATTCTAAGTGAAATAAGTCACACAGAAAAAGACACTTATCATAAGATATCACTTCTAGAGGGAATGTAAAAACCGCTACACTTGAACTGAATTACAAAACAGAACAGAGTCACACGTTTAGGAAACACACTACGGCTGCTGAACGGGAAAGGTGAGGTGGGGTGATGCATAAAACAAGGGTTTCAAATTAGCTCAGATACCGTTCCATAAACCCAATATGTAAGAGACAAGACCTATTCCTTTTTCAGTGAACTGGACTCAACACCCCCTATTCACCGCACAAGAATATATCTGACTAGTAAGAATCTTCAAACCTATGTATTGATATCTCTCTGTAAGTGAGTCAAGGGGGTGTAAAGCGGCATAAACACAGCCGTGAAAAGCAGCTAAACCCCATTATAAAAATAAATTACTTTTCAAAACCCGTGAAACAAAGACAGTGAAAGAGAGAGAAATTCTTACAAAATTCGTTCAGGGGCTGTGATGCAACCTGGATTGACCATATCTAGACCCAGAGCTGACTGAGACATAAGGGTGGACACTCTTGGGGCTGAGAGGTTCGGTGAGGTTGGGTGAGCCAACGCAGACCCTTTCAAGTAATACTGCATGGTACCCATCCCATGGGTCCCAAATCTCCAGGTTCAAGGGCATCTTCCTACGTCGACAACAGGCATGAGAAAGCCAGAAGATGGTACACCGTGTGATCGGGAAAGGTTTCTAAAACGCACCTCATTTCTCATCTCCTTTGCTCGGGTTCGCCATTCCAGCCGATTTACTAGCCATCTCCCTCCTTGGAGAATCAGCACCTTTAACCTCCTGTTCCGTACAGGTTGCAATTTGTCCTGAGGATGAACGGGAAGAGGGGGAACCAATGAGAGACTAGCTCTAGGTGTTGGGACAGGCACAGGTCACTCTATTTTCCCATCAGGAAGAAGAATTAAGCACAAGCTCAGCCTGCCCCCCAGAACCAGAAGAGGGCCTGAAGCAATCCTGCGCTTTTGCGGCCAGCTCCCAAAAAAGCGAGTTGAAAAATGGAGCTCAGGGGCACTGCAATTCACAAACCTGCAGAGTTTTAAATGATACCTCTCGTCCACAAATATATTAAGGGAAGGCAACGAAGAGGCTTTGAAAGCAAGGCAGAATTGCAGGAAACAGATTTCAGGAGGTAGATTCGAATCGCCTTGAAAGCACATGAAAAGCGGCAAAACGTGGACAATGATGCCCTTGGCCAAAAAGGGCGTATGCGTTTTTTCCTGAATATATTCAGGAAAAAACGCATACGCCCTTTTTGGCCAACCAAGCAACCTGGAAAGGCCAATCAGCGCTCCAAAGAAGTCTCGCTTCCCAGCGGGCAAAAGGGCCATGCGGAAAAAAGTGTCCAAACCAGAAATGCAGGACCGGCCATGGAGAAATGGGAGCCTTGCTACGCTGATGGGTGGGATGTAAATTGCCAACAGCCACTCTGGAGAAGTGTACGGTGTGTTCTGAAACATCTAAAAAACACAGCTTGGAGAGCATAGGGCACTTCCACTCATGGGCGTATAAATTGGGAAAACTAAAAATCAGCAAGACACAGGCACCCCAAAGTTTAGGGCTGCTCTGTTGACAAGAACCCCCACTTCATTACACCTTAAATATCCTAGGAAAGAGAAAAATGGATAAAGAAGTTGGGGTCCTCATGTACAATGGAATATCACTCAGCCATGAAATCCACGTCATAAGGCTAGTAGCAGCACGATGAGTGCATTTAGGTACGACGATTCTAAGTGAAATAAGTCACACAGAAAAAGACACTTATCATAAGATATCACTTCTAGAGGGAATGTAAAAACCGCTACACTTGAACTGAATTACAAAACAGAACAGAGTCACACGTTTAGGAAACACACTACGGCTGCTGAACGGGAAAGGTGAGGTGGGGTGATGCATAAAACAAGGGTTTCAAATTAGCTCAGATACCGTTCCATAAACCCAATATGTAAGAGACAAGACCTATTCCTTGCTCAGTGAACTGGACTCAACAACCCCTATTCACCGCACAAGAATATATCTGACTAGTAAGAATCTTCAAACCTATGTATTGATATCTCTCTGTAAGTGAGTCAAGGGGGTGTAAAGCGGCATAAACACAGCCGTGAAAAGCAGCTAAACCCCATTATAAAAATAAATTACTTTTCAAAACCCGTGAAACAAAGACAGTGAAAGAGAGAGAAATTCTTACAAAATTCGTTCAGGGGCTGTGATGCAACCTGGATTGACCATATCTAGACCCACAGCTGATTGAGACATAAGGGTGGACACTCTTGGGGCTGAGAGGTTCGGTGAGATTGGGTGAGCCAACGCAGACCCTTTCAAGTAATACTGCATGGTACCCATCCCATGGGTCCCAAATCTCCAGGTTCAAGGGCATCTTCCTACGTCGAAAACAGGCATAAGAAACCCAGAAGATGGTACACCATGTGATCGGGAAAGGTTTCTAAAACGCACCTCATTTCTCATCTCCTTTGCTCGGGTTCGCCATTCCAGCCGATTTACTAGCCATCTCCCTCCTTGGAGAATCAGCACCTTTAACCTCCTGTTCCGTACAGGTTGCAAATTGTCCTGACGATGAACGGGAAGAGGGGGAACCAATGAGAGACTAGCTCTAGGTGTTGGGACAGGCACAGGTCACTCTATTTTCCCATCAGGAAGAAGAATTAAGCACAAGCTCAGCCTGCCCCCCAGAACCAGAAGAGGGCCTGAAGCAATCCTGCGCTTTTGCGGCCAACTCCCAAAAAAGCGAGTTGAAAAATGGAGCTCAGGGGCACTGCAATTCACAAACCTGCAGAGTTTTAAATGATACCTCTCGTCCACAAATATATTAAGGGAAGGCAACGAAGAGGCTTTGAAAGCAAGGCAGAATTGCAGGAAACAGATTTCAGGAGGTAGATTCGAATCGCCTTGAAAGCACATGAAAAGCGGCAAAACGTGGACAATGATGCCCTTGGCCAAAAAGGGCGTATGCGTTTTTTCCTGAATATATTCAGGAAAAAACGCATACGCCCTTTTTGGCCAACCAAGCAACCTGGAAAGGCCAATCAGCGCTCCAAAGAAGTCTCGCTTCCCAGCGGGCAAAAGGGCCATGCGGAAAAAAGTGTCCAAACCAGAAATGCAGGACCGGCCATGGAGAAATGGGAGCCTTGCTACGCTGATGGGTGGGATGTAAATTGCCAACAGCCACTCTGGAGAAGTGTACGGTGTGTTCTGAAACATCTAAAAAACACAGCTTGGAGAGCATAGGGCACTTCCACTAATGGGCGTATAAATTGGGAAAACTAAAAATCAGCAAGACACAGGCACCCCAAAGTTTAGGGCTGCTCTGTTGACAAGAACCCCCACTTCATTACACCTTAAATATCCTAGGAAAGAGAAAAATGGATAAAGAAGTTGGGGTCCTCATGTACAATGGAATATCACTCAGCCATGAAATCCACGTCATAAGGCTAGTAGCAGCACGATGAGTGGATTTAGGTACGACGATTCTAAGTGAAATAAGTCACACAGAAAAAGACACTTATCATAAGATATCACTTCTAGAGGGAATGTAAAAACCGCTACACTTGAACTGAATTACAAAACAGAACAGAGTCACACGTTTAGAAAACACACTATGGCTGCTGAACGGGAAAGGTGAGGTGGGGTGATGCATAAAACAAGGGTTTCAAATTAGCTCAGATACCGTTCCATAAACCCAATATGTAAGAGACAAGACCTATTCCTTTTTCAGTGAACTGGACTCAACACCCCCTATTCACCGCACGAGAATATATCTGACTAGTAAGAATCTTCAAACCTATGTATTGATATCTCTCTGTAAGTGAGTCAAGGGGGTGTAAAGCGGCATAAACACAGCCGTGAAAAGCAGCTAAACCCCATTATAAAAATAAATTACTTTTCAAAACCCGTGAAACAAAGACAGTGAGAGAGAGAGAAATTCTTCCAAAATTCGTTCAGGGGCTGTGATGCAACCTGGATTGACCATATCTAGACCCACAGCTGATTGAGACATAAGGGTGGACACTCTTGGGGCTGAGAGGTTCGGTGAGGTTGGGTGAGCCAACGCAGACCCTTTCAAGTAATACTGCATGGTACCCATCCCATGGGTCCCAAATCTCCAGGTTCAAGGGCATCTTCCTACATCGAAAACAGGCATGAGAAACCCAGAAGATGGTACACCGTGTGATCGGGAAAGGTTTCTAAAACGCACCTCATTTCTCATCTCCTTTGCTCGGGTTCGCCATTCCAGCTGATTTACTAGCCATCTCCCTCCTTGGAGAATCAGCACCTTTAACCTCCTGTTCCGTACAGGTTGCAATTTGTCCTGAGGATGAACGGGAAGAGGGGGAACCAATGAGAGACTAGCTCTAGGTGTTGGGACAGGCACAGGTCACTCTATTTTCCCATCAGGAAGAAGAATTAAGCACAAGCTCAGCCTGCCCCCCAGAACCAGAAGAGGGCCTGAAGCAATCCTGCGCTTTTGCGGCCAGCTCCCAAAAAAGCGAGTTGAAAAATGGAGCTCAGGGGCACTGCAATTCACAAACCTGCAGAGTTTTAAATGATACCTCTCGTCCACAAATATATTAAGGGAAGGCAACGAAGAGGCTTTGAAAGCAAGGCAGAATTGCAGGAAACAGATTTCAGGAGGTAGATTAGAATCGCCTTGAAAGCACATGAAAAGCGGCAAAACGTGGACAATGATGCCCTTGGCCAAAAAGGGCGTATGCGTTTTTTCCTGAATATATTCAGGAAAAAACGCATACGCCCTTTTTGGCCAACCAAGCAACCTGGAAAGGCCAATCAGCGCTCCAAAGAAGTCTCGCTTCCCAGCGGGCAAAAGGGCCATGCGGAAAAAAGTGTCCAAACCAGAAATGCAGGACCGGCCATGGAGAAATGGGAGCCTTGCTACGCTGATGGGTGGGATGTAAATTGCCAACAGCCACTCTGGAGAAGTGTACGGTGTGTTCTGAAACATCTAAAAAACACAGCTTGGAGAGCATAGGGCACTTCCACTCATGGGCGTATAAATTGGGAAAACTAAAAATCAGCAAGACACAGGCACCCCAAAGTTTAGGGCTGCTCTGTTGACAAGAACCCCCACTTCATTACACCTTAAATATCCTAGGAAAGAGAAAAATGGATAAAGAAGTTGGGGTCCTCATGTACAATGGAATATCACTCAGCCAAGAAATCCACGTCATAAGGCTAGTAGCAGCACGATGAGTGGATTTAGGTACGACGATTCTAAGTGAAATAAGTCACACAGAAAAAGACACTTATCATAAGATATCACTTCTAGAGGGAATGTAAAAACCGCTACACTTGAACTGAATTACAAAACAGAACAGAGTCACACGTTTAGAAAACACACTATGGCTGCTGAACGGGAAAGGTGAGGTGGGGTGATGCATAAAACAAGGGTTTCAAATTAGCTCAGATACCGTTCCATAAACCCAATATGTAAGAGACAAGACCTATTCCTTTTTCAGTGAACTGGACTCAACACCCCCTATTCACCGCACAAGAATATATCTGACTAGTAAGAATCTTCAAACTTATGTATTGATATCTCTCTGTAAGTGAGTCAAGGGGGTGTAAAGCGGCATAAACACAGCCGTGAAAAGCAGCTAAACCCCATTATAAAAATAAATTACTTTTCAAAACCCGTGAAACAAAGGCAGTGAAAGAGAGAGAAATTCTTACAAAATTCGTTCAGGGGCTGTGATGCAACCTGGATTGACCAAATCTAGACCCACAGCTGATTGAGACATAAGGGTGGACACTCTTGGGGCTGAGAGGTTCGGTGAGGTTGGGTGAGCCAACGCAGACCCTTTCAAGTAATACTGCATGGTACCCATCCCATGGGTCCCAAATCTCCAGGTTCAAGGGCATCTTCCTACGTCGAAAACAGGCATGAGAAACCCAGAAGATGGTACACCGTGTGATCGGGAAAGGTTTCTAAAACGCACCTCATTTCTCATCTCCTTTGCTCGGGTTCGCCATTCCAG
Source organism: Balaenoptera acutorostrata (assembly GCF_949987535.1). NCBI lineage: Eukaryota > Metazoa > Chordata > Mammalia > Artiodactyla > Balaenopteridae > Balaenoptera > Balaenoptera acutorostrata. The sequence continues at coordinate 8,662 of NW_026645990.1, forward strand.
CCGATTTACTAGCCATCTCCCTCCTTGGAGAATCAGCACCTTTAACCTCCTGTTCCGTACAGGTTGCAATTTGTCCTGAGGATGAACGGGAAGAGGGGGAACCAATGAGAGACTAGCTCTAGGTGTTGGGACAGGCACAGGTCACTCTATTTTCCCATCAGGAAGAAGAATTAAGCACAAGCTCAGCCTGCCCCCCAGAACCAGAAGAGGGCCTGAAGCAATCCTGCACTTTTGCGGCCAGCTCCCAAAAAAGCGAGTTGAAAAATGGAGCTCAGGGGCACTGCAATTCACAAACCTGCAGAGTTTTAAATGATACCTCTTGTCCACAAATATATTAAGGGAAGGCAACGAAGAGGCTTTGAAAGCAAGGCAGAATTGCAGGAAACAGATTTCAGGAGGTAGATTCGAATCGCCTTGAAAGCACATGAAAAGCGGCAAAACGTGGACAATGATGCCCTTGGCCAAAAAGGGCGTATGCGTTTTTTCCTGAATATATTCAGGAAAAAACGCATACGCCCTTTTTGGAAAACCAAGCAACCTGGAAAGGCCAATCAGCGCTCCAAAGAAGTCTCGCTTCCCAGCGGGCAAAAGGGCCATGCGGAAAAAAGTGTCCAAACCAGAAATGCAGGACCGGCCATGGAGAAATGGGAGCCTTGCTACGCTGATGGGTGGGATGTAAATTGCCAACAGCCACTCTGGAGAAGTGTACGGTGTGTTCTGAAACATCTAAAAAACACAGCTTGGAGAGCATAGGGCACTTCCACTCATGGGCGTATAAATTGGGAAAACTAAAAATCAGCAAGACACAGGCACCCCAAAGTTTAGGGCTGCTCTGTTGACAAGAACCCCCACTTCATTACACCTTAAATATCCTAGGAAAGAGAAAAATGGATAAAGAAGTTGGGGTCCTCATGTACAATGGAATATCACTCAGCCATGAAATCCACGTCATAAGGCTAGTAGCAGCACGATGAGTGGATTTAGGTACGACGATTCTAAGTGAAATAAGTCACACAGAAAAAGACACTTATCATAAGATATCACTTCTAGAGGGAATGTAAAAACCGCTACACTTGAACTGAATTACAAAACAGAACAGAGTCACACGTTTAGAAAACACACTATGGCTGCTGAACGGGAAAGGTGAGGTGGGGTGATGCATAAAACAAGGGTTTCAAATTAGCTCAGATACCGTTCCATAAACCCAATATGTAAGAGACAAGACCTATTCCTTTTTCAGTGAACTGGACTCAACACCCCCTATTCACCGCACGAGAATATATCTGACTAGTAAGAATCTTCAAACCTATGTATTGATATCTCTCTGTAAGTGAGTCAAGGGGGTGTAAAGCGGCATAAACACAGCCGTGAAAAGCAGCTAAACCCCATTATAAAAATAAATTACTTTTCAAAACCCGTGAAACAAAGACAGTGAGAGAGAGAGAAATTCTTCCAAAATTCGTTCAGGGGCTGTGATGCAACCTGGATTGACCATATCTAGACCCACAGCTGATTGAGACATAAGGGTGGACACTCTTGGGGCTGAGAGGTTCGGTGAGGTTGGGTGAGCCAACGCAGACCCTTTCAAGTAATACTGCATGGTACCCATCCCATGGGTCCCAAATCTCCAGGTTCAAGGGCATCTTCCTACATCGAAAACAGGCATGAGAAACCCAGAAGATGGTACACCGTGTGATCGGGAAAGGTTTCTAAAACGCACCTCATTTCTCATCTCCTTTGCTCGGGTTCGCCATTCCAGCTGATTTACTAGCCATCTCCCTCCTTGGAGAATCAGCACCTTTAACCTCCTGTTCCGTACAGGTTGCAATTTGTCCTGAGGATGAACGGGAAGAGGGGGAACCAATGAGAGACTAGCTCTAGGTGTTGGGACAGGCACAGGTCACTCTATTTTCCCATCAGGAAGAAGAATTAAGCACAAGCTCAGCCTGCCCCCCAGAACCAGAAGAGGGCCTGAAGCAATCCTGCGCTTTTGCGGCCAGCTCCCAAAAAAGCGAGTTGAAAAATGGAGCTCAGGGGCACTGCAATTCACAAACCTGCAGAGTTTTAAATGATACCTCTCGTCCACAAATATATTAAGGGAAGGCAACGAAGAGGCTTTGAAAGCAAGGCAGAATTGCAGGAAACAGATTTCAGGAGGTAGATTAGAATCGCCTTGAAAGCACATGAAAAGCGGCAAAACGTGGACAATGATGCCCTTGGCCAAAAAGGGCGTATGCGTTTTTTCCTGAATATATTCAGGAAAAAACGCATACGCCCTTTTTGGCCAACCAAGCAACCTGGAAAGGCCAATCAGCGCTCCAAAGAAGTCTCGCTTCCCAGCGGGCAAAAGGGCCATGCGGAAAAAAGTGTCCAAACCAGAAATGCAGGACCGGCCATGGAGAAATGGGAGCCTTGCTACGCTGATGGGTGGGATGTAAATTGCCAACAGCCACTCTGGAGAAGTGTACGGTGTGTTCTGAAACATCTAAAAAACACAGCTTGGAGAGCATAGGGCACTTCCACTCATGGGCGTATAAATTGGGAAAACTAAAAATCAGCAAGACACAGGCACCCCAAAGTTTAGGGCTGCTCTGTTGACAAGAACCCCCACTTCATTACACCTTAAATATCCTAGGAAAGAGAAAAATGGATAAAGAAGTTGGGGTCCTCATGTACAATGGAATATCACTCAGCCAAGAAATCCACGTCATAAGGCTAGTAGCAGCACGATGAGTGGATTTAGGTACGACGATTCTAAGTGAAATAAGTCACACAGAAAAAGACACTTATCATAAGATATCACTTCTAGAGGGAATGTAAAAACCGCTACACTTGAACTGAATTACAAAACAGAACAGAGTCACACGTTTAGAAAACACACTATGGCTGCTGAACGGGAAAGGTGAGGTGGGGTGATGCATAAAACAAGGGTTTCAAATTAGCTCAGATACCGTTCCATAAACCCAATATGTAAGAGACAAGACCTATTCCTTTTTCAGTGAACTGGACTCAACACCCCCTATTCACCGCACAAGAATATATCTGACTAGTAAGAATCTTCAAACTTATGTATTGATATCTCTCTGTAAGTGAGTCAAGGGGGTGTAAAGCGGCATAAACACAGCCGTGAAAAGCAGCTAAACCCCATTATAAAAATAAATTACTTTTCAAAACCCGTGAAACAAAGGCAGTGAAAGAGAGAGAAATTCTTACAAAATTCGTTCAGGGGCTGTGATGCAACCTGGATTGACCAAATCTAGACCCACAGCTGATTGAGACATAAGGGTGGACACTCTTGGGGCTGAGAGGTTCGGTGAGGTTGGGTGAGCCAACGCAGACCCTTTCAAGTAATACTGCATGGTACCCATCCCATGGGTCCCAAATCTCCAGGTTCAAGGGCATCTTCCTACGTCGAAAACAGGCATGAGAAACCCAGAAGATGGTACACCGTGTGATCGGGAAAGGTTTCTAAAACGCACCTCATTTCTCATCTCCTTTGCTCGGGTTCGCCATTCCAGCCGATTTACTAGCCATCTCCCTCCTTGGAGAATCAGCACCTTTAACCTCCTGTTCCGTACAGGTTGCAATTTGTCCTGAGGATGAACGGGAAGAGGGGGAACCAATGAGAGACTAGCTCTAGGTGTTGGGACAGGCACAGGTCACTCTATTTTCCCATCAGGAAGAAGAATTAAGCACAAGCTCAGCCTGCCCCCCAGAACCAGAAGAGGGCCTGAAGCAATCCTGCACTTTTGCGGCCAGCTCCCAAAAAAGCGAGTTGAAAAATGGAGCTCAGGGGCACTGCAATTCACAAACCTGCAGAGTTTTAAATGATACCTCTTGTCCACAAATATATTAAGGGAAGGCAACGAAGAGGCTTTGAAAGCAAGGCAGAATTGCAGGAAACAGATTTCAGGAGGTAGATTCGAATCGCCTTGAAAGCACATGAAAAGCGGCAAAACGTGGACAATGATGCCCTTGGCCAAAAAGGGCGTATGCGTTTTTTCCTGAATATATTCAGGAAAAAACGCATACGCCCTTTTTGGAAAACCAAGCAACCTGGAAAGGCCAATCAGCGCTCCAAAGAAGTCTCGCTTCCCAGCGGGCAAAAGGGCCATGCGGAAAAAAGTGTCCAAACCAGAAATGCAGGACCGGCCATGGAGAAATGGGAGCCTTGCTACGCTGATGGGTGGGATGTAAATTGCCAACAGCCACTCTGGAGAAGTGTACGGTGTGTTCTGAAACATCTAAAAAACACAGCTTGGAGAGCATAGGGCACTTCCACTCATGGGCGTATAAATTGGGAAAACTAAAAATCAGCAAGACACAGGCACCCCAAAGTTTAGGGCTGCTCTGTTGACAAGAACCCCCACTTCATTACACCTTAAATATCCTAGGAAAGAGAAAAATGGATAAAGAAGTTGGGGTCCTCATGTACAATGGAATATCACTCAGCCATGAAATCCACGTCATAAGGCTAGTAGCAGCACGATGAGTGGATTTAGGTACGACGATTCTAAGTGAAATAAGTCACACAGAAAAAGACACTTATCATAAGATATCACTTCTAGAGGGAATGTAAAAACCGCTACACTTGAACTGAATTACAAAACAGAACAGAGTCACACGTTTAGAAAACACACTATGGCTGCTGAAAGGGAAAGGTGAGGTGGGGTGATGCATAAAACAAGGGTTTCAAATTAGCTCAGATACCGTTCCATGAACCCAATATGTAAGAGACAAGACCTATTCCTTTTTCAGTGAACTGGACTCAACACCCCCTATTCACCGCACAAGAATATATCTGACTAGTAAGAATCTTCAAACCTATGTATTGATATCTCTCTGTAAGTGAGTCAAGGGGGTGTAAAGCGGCATAAACACAGCCGTGAAAAGCAGCTAAACCCCATTATAAAAATAAATTACTTTTCAAAACCCGTGAAACAAAGGCAGTGAAAGAGAGAGAAATTCTTACAAAATTCGTTCAGGGGCTGTGATGCAACCTGGATTGACCAAATCTAGACCCACAGCTGATTGAGACATAAGGGTGGACACTCTTGGGGCTGAGAGGTTCGGTGAGGTTGGGTGAGCCAACGCAGACCCTTTCAAGTAATACTGCATGGTACCCATCCCATGGGTCCCAAATCTCCAGGTTCAAGGGCATCTTCCTACGTCGAAAACAGGCATGAGAAACCCAGAAGATGGTACACCGTGTGATCGGGAAAGGTTTCTAAAACGCACCTCATTTCTCATCTCCTTTGCTCGGGTTCGCCATTCCAGCCGATTTACTAGCCATCTCCCTCCTTGGAGAATCAGCACCTTTAACCTCCTGTTCCGTACAGGTTGCAATTTGTCCTGAGGATGAACGGGAAGAGGGGGAACCAATGAGAGACTAGCTCTAGGTGTTGGGACAGGCACAGGTCACTCTATTTTCCCATCAGGAAGAAGAATTAAGCACAAGCTCAGCCTGCCCCCCAGAACCAGAAGAGGGCCTGAAGCAATCCTGCGCTTTTGCGGCCAGCTCCCAAAAAAGCGAGTTGAAAAATGGAGCTCAGGGGCACTGCAATTCACAAACCTGCAGAGTTTTAAATGATACCTCTCGTCCACAAATATATTAAGGGAAGGCAACGAAGAGGCTTTGAAAGCAAGGCAGAATTGCAGGAAACAGATTTCAGGAGGTAGATTCGAATCGCCTTGAAAGCACATGAAAAGCGGCAAAACGTGGACAATGATGCCCTTGGCCAAAAAGGGCGTATGCGTTTTTTCCTGAATATATTCAGGAAAAAACGCATACGCCCTTTTTGGCCAACCAAGCAACCTGGAAAGGCCAATCAGCGCTCCAAAGAAGTCTCGCTTCCCAGCGGGCAAAAGGGCCATGCGGAAAAAAGTGTCCAAACCAGAAATGCAGGACCGGCCATGGAGAAATGGGAGCCTTGCTACGCTGATGGGTGGGATGTAAATTGCCAACAGCCACTCTGGAGAAGTGTACGGTGTGTTCTGAAACATCTAAAAAACACAGCTTGGAGAGCATAGGGCACTTCCACTCATGGGCGTATAAATTGGGAAAACTAAAAATCAGCAAGACACAGGCACCCCAAAGTTTAGGGCTGCTCTGTGGACAAGAACCCCCACTTCATTACACCTTAAATATCCTAGGAAAGAGAAAAATGGATAAAGAAGTTGTGGTCCTCATGTACAATGGAATATCACTCAGCCATGAAATCCACGTCATAAGGCTAGTAGCAGCACGATGAGTGGATTTAGGTACGACGATTCTAAGTGAAATAAGTCACTCAGAAAAAGACACTTATCATAAGATATCACTTAGAGAGGGAATGTAAAAACCGCTACACTTGAACTGAATTACAAAACAGAACAGAGTCACACGTTTAGAAAACACACTATGGCTGCTGAACGGGAAAGGTGAGGTGGGGTGATGCATAAAACAAGGGTTTCAAATTAGCTCCGATACCGTTCCATAAACCCAATATGTAAGAGACAAGACCTATTCCTTTTTCAGTGAACTGGACTCAACACCCCCTATTCACCGCACAAGAATATATCTGACTAGTAAGAATCTTCAAACCTATGTATTGATATCTCTCTGTAAGTGAGTCAAGGGGGTGTAAAGCGGCATAAACACAGCGTGAAAAGCAGCTAAACCCCATTATAAAAATAAATTACTTTTCAAAACCCGTGAAACAAAGGCAGTGAAAGAGAGAGAATTTCTTACAAAATTCGTTCAGGGGCTGTGATGCAACCTGGATTGACCATATCTAGACCCACAGCTGATTGAGACATAAGGGTGGACACTCTTGGGGCTGAGAGGTTCGGTGAGGTTGGGTGAGCCAACGCAGACCCTTTCAAGTAATACTGCATGGTACCCATCCCATGGGTCCCAAATCTCCAGGTTCAAGTGCATCTTCCTACATCGAAAACAGGCATGAGAAACCCAGAAGATGGTACACCGTGTGATCGGGAAAGGTTTCTAAAACGCACCTCATTTCTCATCTCCTTTGCTCGGGTTCGCCATTCCAGCCGATTTACTAGCCATCTCCCTCCTTGGAGAATCAGCACCTTTAACCTCCTGTTCCGTACAGGTTGCAATTTGTCCTGAGGATGAACGGGAAGAGGGGGAACCAATGAGAGACTAGCTCTAGGTGTTGGGACAGGCACAGGTCACTCTATTTTCCCATCAGGAAGGAGAATTAAGCACAAGCTCAGCCTGCCCCCCAGAACCAGAAGAGGGCCTGAAGCAATCCTGCGCTTTTGCGGCCAGCTCCCAAAAAAGCGAGTTGAAAAATGGAGCTCAGGGGCCCTGCAATTCACAAACCTGCAGAGTTTTAAATGATACCTCTCGTCCACAAATATATTAAGGGAAGGCAACGAAGAGGCTTTGAAAGCAAGGCAGAATTGCAGGAAACAGATTTCAGGAGGTAGATTCGAATCGCCTTGAAAGCACATGAAAAGCGGCAAAACGTGGACAATGATGCCCTTGGCCAAAAAGGGCGTATGCGTTTTTTCCTGAATATATTCAGGAAAAAACGCATACGCCCTTTTTGGCCAACCAAGCAACCTGGAAAGGCCAATCAGCGCTCCAAAGAAGTCTCGCTTCCCAGCGGGCAAAAGGGCCATGCGGAAAAAAGTGTCCAAACCAGAAATGCAGGACCGGCCATGGAGAAATGGGAGCCTTGCTACGCTGATGGGTGGGATGTAAATTGCCAACAGCCACTCTGGAGAAGTGTACGGTGTGTTCTGAAACATCTAAAAAACACAGCTTGGAGAGCATAGGGCACTTCCACTCATGGGCGTATAAATTGGGAAAACTAAAAATCAGCAAGACACAGGCACCCCAAAGTTTAGGGCTGCTCTGTTGACAAGAACCCCCACTTCATTACACCTTAAATATCCTAGGAAAGCGAAAAATGGATAAAGAAGTTGTGGTCCTCATGTACAATGGAATATCACTCAGCCATGAAATCCACGTCATAAGGCTAGTAGCAGCACGATGAGTGGATTTAGGTACGATGATTCTAAGTGAAATAAGTCACACAGAAAAACACACTTATCATAAGATATCACTTAGAGAGGGAATGTAAAAACCGCTACACTTGAACTGAATTACAAAACAGAACAGAGTCACACGTTTAGAAAACACACTACGGCTGCTGAACGGGAAAGGTGAGGTGGGGTGATGCATAAAACAAGGGTTTCAAATTAGCTCAGATACCGTTCCATAAACCCAATATGTAAGAGACAAGACCTATTCCTTTTTCAGTGAACTGGACTCAACACCCCCTATTCACCGCACAAGAATATATCTGACTAGTAAGAATCTTCAAACCTATGTATTGATATCTCTCTGTAAGTGAGTCAAGGGGGTGTAAAGCGGCATAAACACAGCCGTGAAAAGCAGCTAAACCCCATTATAAAAATAAATTACTTTTCAAAACCCGTGAAACAAAGGCAGTGAAAGAGAGAGAAATTCTTACAAAATTCGTTCAGGGGCTGTGATGCAACCTGGATTGACCATATCTAGACCCACAGCTGATTGAGACATAAGGGTGGACACTCTTGGGGCTGAGAGGTTCGGTGAGGTTGGGTGAGCCAACGCAGACCCTTTCAAGTAATACTGCATGGTACCCATCCCATGGGTCCCAAATCTCCAGGTTCAAGGGCATCTTCCTACGTCGAAAACAGGCATGAGAAACCCAGAAGATGGTACACCGTGTGATCGGGAAAGGTTTCTAAAACGCACCTCATTTCTCATCTCCTTTGCTCGGGTTCGCCATTCCAGCCGATTTACTAGCCATCTCCCTCCTTGGAGAATCAGCACCTTTAACCTCCTGTTCCGTACAGGTTGCAATTTGTCCTGAGGATGAACGGGAAGAGGGGGAACCAATGAGAGACTAGCTCTAGGTGTTGGGACAGGCACAGGTCACTCTATTTTCCCATCAGGAAGAAGAATTAAGCACAAGCTCAGCCTGCCCCCCAGAACCAGAAGAGGGCCTGAAGCAATCCTGCACTTTTGCGGCCAGCTCCCAAAAAAGCGAGTTGAAAAATGGAGCTCAGGGGCACTGCAATTCACAAACCTGCAGAGTTTTAAATGATACCTCTTGTCCACAAATATATTAAGGGAAGGCAACGAAGAGGCTTTGAAAGCAAGGCAGAATTGCAGGAAACAGATTTCAGGAGGTAGATTCGAATCGCCTTGAAAGCACATGAAAAGCGGCAAAACGTGGACAATGATGCCCTTGGCCAAAAAGGGCGTATGCGTTTTTTCCTGAATATATTCAGGAAAAAACGCATACGCCCTTTTTGGAAAACCAAGCAACCTGGAAAGGCCAATCAGCGCTCCAAAGAAGTCTCGCTTCCCAGCGGGCAAAAGGGCCATGCGGAAAAAAGTGTCCAAACCAGAAATGCAGGACCGGCCATGGAGAAATGGGAGCCTTGCTACGCTGATGGGTGGGATGTAAATTGCCAACAGCCACTCTGGAGAAGTGTACGGTGTGTTCTGAAACATCTAAAAAACACAGCTTGGAGAGCATAGGGCACTTCCACTCATGGGCGTATAAATTGGGAAAACTAAAAATCAGCAAGACACAGGCACCCCAAAGTTTAGGGCTGCTCTGTTGACAAGAACCCCCACTTCATTACACCTTAAATATCTAGGAAAGAGAAAAATGGATAAAGAAGTTGGGGTCCTCATGTACAATGGAATATCACTCAGCCATGAAATCCACGTCATAAGGCTAGTAGCAGCACGATGAGTGGATTTAGGTACGACGATTCTAAGTGAAATAAGTCACACAGAAAAAGACACTTATCATAAGATATCACTTCTAGAGGGAATGTAAAAACCGCTACACTTGAACTGAATTACAAAACAGAACAGAGTCACACGTTTAGAAAACACACTATGGCTGCTGAAAGGGAAAGGTGAGGTGGGTGATGCATAAAACAAGGGTTTCAAATTAGCTCAGATACCGTTCCATGAACCCAATATGTAAGAGACAAGACCTATTCCTTTTTCAGTGAACTGGACTCAACACCCCCCTATTCACCGCACAAGAATATATCTGACTAGTAAGAATCTTCAAACCTATGTATTGATATCTCTCTGTAAGTGAGTCAAGGGGTGTAAAGCGGCATAAACACAGCCGTGAAAAGCAGCTAAACCCCATTATAAAAATAAATTACTTTTCAAAACCCGTGAAACAAAGGCAGTGAAAGAGAGAGAAATTCTTACAAAATTCGTTCAGGGGCTGTGATGCAACCTGGATTGACCAAATCTAGACCCACAGCTGATTGAGACATAAGGGTGGACACTCTTGGGGCTGAGAGGTTCGGTGAGGTTGGGTGAGCCAACGCAGACCCTTTCAAGTAATACTGCATGGTACCCATCCCATGGGTCCCAAATCTCCAGGTTCAAGGGCATCTTCCTACGTCGAAAACAGGCATGAGAAACCCAGAAGATGGTACACCGTGTGATCGGGAAAGGTTTCTAAAACGCACCTCATTTCTCATCTCCTTTGCTCGGGTTCGCCATTCCAGCCGATTTACTAGCCATCTCCCTCCTTGGAGAATCAGCACCTTTAACCTCCTGTTCCGTACAGGTTGCAATTTGTCCTGAGGATGAACGGGAAGAGGGGGAACCAATGAGAGACTAGCTCTAGGTGTTGGGACAGGCACAGGTCACTCTATTTTCCCATCAGGAAGAAGAATTAAGCACAAGCTCAGCCTGCCCCCCAGAACCAGAAGAGGGCCTGAAGCAATCCTGCGCTTTTGCGGCCAGCTCCCAAAAAAGCGAGTTGAAAAATGGAGCTCAGGGGCACTGCAATTCACAACCTGCAGAGTTTTAAATGATACCTCTCGTCCACAAATATATTAAGGGAAGGCAACGAAGAGGCTTTGAAAGCAAGGCAGAATTGCAGGAAACAGATTTCAGGAGGTAGATTCGAATCGCCTTGAAAGCACATGAAAAGCGGCAAAACGTGGACAATGATGCCCTTGGCCAAAAAGGGCGTATGCGTTTTTTCCTGAATATATTCAGGAAAAAACGCATACGCCCTTTTTGGCCAACCAAGCAACCTGGAAAGGCCAATCAGCGCTCCAAAGAAGTCTCGCTTCCCAGCGGGCAAAAGGGCCATGCGGAAAAAAGTGTCCAAACCAGAAATGCAGGACCGGCCATGGAGAAATGGGAGCCTTGCTACGCTGATGGGTGGGATGTAAATTGCCAACAGCCACTCTGGAGAAGTGTACGGTGTGTTCTGAAACATCTAAAAAACACAGCTTGGAGAGCATAGGGCACTTCCACTCATGGGCGTATAAATTGGGAAAACTAAAAATCAGCAAGACACAGGCACCCCAAAGTTTAGGGCTGCTCTGTGGACAAGAACCCCCACTTCATTACACCTTAAATATCCTAGGAAAGAGAAAAATGGATAAAGAAGTTGTGGTCCTCATGTACAATGGAATATCACTCAGCCATGAAATCCACGTCATAAGGCTAGTAGCAGCACGATGAGTGGATTTAGGTACGACGATTCTAAGTGAAATAAGTCACTCAGAAAAAGACACTTATCATAAGATATCACTTAGAGAGGGAATGTAAAAACCGCTACACTTGAACTGAATTACAAAACAGAACAGAGTCACACGTTTAGAAAACACACTATGGCTGCTGAACGGGAAAGGTGAGGTGGGGTGATGCATAAAACAAGGGTTTCAAATTAGCTCCGATACCGTTCCATAAACCCAATATGTAAGAGACAAGACCTATTCCTTTTTCAGTGAACTGGACTCAACACCCCCTATTCACCGCACAAGAATATATCTGACTAGTAAGAATCTTCAAACCTATGTATTGATATCTCTCTGTAAGTGAGTCAAGGGGGTGTAAAGCGGCATAAACACAGCGTGAAAAGCAGCTAAACCCCATTATAAAAATAAATTACTTTTCAAAACCCGTGAAACAAAGGCAGTGAAAGAGAGAGAATTTCTTACAAAATTCGTTCAGGGGCTGTGATGCAACCTGGATTGACCATATCTAGACCCACAGCTGATTGAGACATAAGGGTGGACACTCTTGGGGCTGAGAGGTTCGGTGAGGTTGGGTGAGCCAACGCAGACCCTTTCAAGTAATACTGCATGGTACCCATCCCATGGGTCCCAAATCTCCAGGTTCAAGTGCATCTTCCTACATCGAAAACAGGCATGAGAAACCCAGAAGATGGTACACCGTGTGATCGGGAAAGGTTTCTAAAACGCACCTCATTTCTCATCTCCTTTGCTCGGGTTCGCCATTCCAGCCGATTTACTAGCCATCTCCCTCCTTGGAGAATCAGCACCTTTAACCTCCTGTTCCGTACAGGTTGCAATTTGTCCTGAGGATGAACGGGAAGAGGGGGAACCAATGAGAGACTAGCTCTAGGTGTTGGGACAGGCACAGGTCACTCTATTTTCCCATCAGGAAGGAGAATTAAGCACAAGCTCAGCCTGCCCCCCAGAACCAGAAGAGGGCCTGAAGCAATCCTGCGCTTTTGCGGCCAGCTCCCAAAAAAGCGAGTTGAAAAATGGAGCTCAGGGGCCCTGCAATTCACAAACCTGCAGAGTTTTAAATGATACCTCTCGTCCACAAATATATTAAGGGAAGGCAACGAAGAGGCTTTGAAAGCAAGGCAGAATTGCAGGAAACAGATTTCAGGAGGTAGATTCGAATCGCCTTGAAAGCACATGAAAAGCGGCAAAACGTGGACAATGATGCCCTTGGCCAAAAAGGGCGTATGCGTTTTTTCCTGAATATATTCAGGAAAAAACGCATACGCCCTTTTTGGCCAACCAAGCAACCTGGAAAGGCCAATCAGCGCTCCAAAGAAGTCTCGCTTCCCAGCGGGCAAAAGGGCCATGCGGAAAAAAGTGTCCAAACCAGAAATGCAGGACCGGCCATGGAGAAATGGGAGCCTTGCTACGCTGATGGGTGGGATGTAAATTGCCAACAGCCACTCTGGAGAAGTGTACGGTGTGTTCTGAAACATCTAAAAAACACAGCTTGGAGAGCATAGGGCACTTCCACTCATGGGCGTATAAATTGGGAAAACTAAAAATCAGCAAGACACAGGCACCCCAAAGTTTAGGGCTGCTCTGTTGACAAGAACCCCCACTTCATTACACCTTAAATATCCTAGGAAAGCGAAAAATGGATAAAGAAGTTGTGGTCCTCATGTACAATGGAATATCACTCAGCCATGAAATCCACGTCATAAGGCTAGTAGCAGCACGATGAGTGGATTTAGGTACGATGATTCTAAGTGAAATAAGTCACACAGAAAAACACACTTATCATAAGATATCACTTAGAGAGGGAATGTAAAAACCGCTACACTTGAACTGAATTACAAAACAGAACAGAGTCACACGTTTAGAAAACACACTACGGCTGCTGAACGGGAAAGGTGAGGTGGGGTGATGCATAAAACAAGGGTTTCAAATTAGCTCAGATACCGTTCCATAAACCCAATATGTAAGAGACAAGACCTATTCCTTTTTCAGTGAACTGGACTCAACACCCCCTATTCACCGCACAAGAATATATCTGACTAGTAAGAATCTTCAAACCTATGTATTGATATCTCTCTGTAAGTGAGTCAAGGGGGTGTAAAGCGGCATAAACACAGCCGTGAAAAGCAGCTAAACCCCATTATAAAAATAAATTACTTTTCAAAACCCGTGAAACAAAGGCAGTGAAAGAGAGAGAAATTCTTACAAAATTCGTTCAGGGGCTGTGATGCAACCTGGATTGACCATATCTAGACCCACAGCTGATTGAGACATAAGGGTGGACACTCTTGGGGCTGAGAGGTTCGGTGAGGTTGGGTGAGCCAACGCAGACCCTTTCAAGTAATACTGCATGGTACCCATCCCATGGGTCCCAAATCTCCAGGTTCAAGGGCATCTTCCTACGTCGAAAACAGGCATGAGAAACCCAGAAGATGGTACACCGTGTGATCGGGAAAGGTTTCTAAAACGCACCTCATTTCTCATCTCCTTTGCTCGGGTTCGCCATTCCAGCCGATTTACTAGCCATCTCCCTCCTTGGAGAATCAGCACCTTTACCCTCCTGTTCCATACAGGTTGCAATTTGTCCTGAGGATGAACGGGAAGAGGGGGAACCAATGAGAGACAAGCTCCAGGGGTTGGGACAGGCACAGGTCACTCTATTTCCCCATCAGGAAGAAGAATTAAGCACAAGCTCAGCCTGCCCCCCAGAACCAGAAGAGGGCCTGAAGCAATCCTGCGCTTTTGCGGCCAGCTCCCAAAAAAGCGAGTTGAAAAATGGAGCTCAGGGGCACTGCAATTCACAAACCTGCAGAGTTTTAAATGATACCTCTCGTCCACAAATATATTAAGGGAAGGCAACGAAGAGGCTTTGAAAGCAAGGCAGAATTGCAGGAAACAGATTTCAGGAGGTAGATTCGAATCGCCTTGAAAGCACATGAAAAGCGGCAAAACGTGGACAATGATGCCCTTGGCCAAAAAGGGCGTATGCGTTTTTTCCTGAATATATTCAGGAAAAAACGCATACGCCCTTTTTGGCCAACCAAGCAACCTGGAAAGGCCAATCAGCGCTCCAAAGAAGTCTCGCTTCCCAGCGGGCAAAAGGGCCATGCGGAAAAAAGTGTCCAAACCAGAAATGCAGGACCGGCCATGGAGAAATGGGAGCCTTGCTACGCTGATGGGTGGGATGTAAATTGCCAACAGCCACTCTGGAGAAGTGTACGGTGTGTTCTGAAACATCTAAAAAACACAGCTTGGAGAGCATAGGGCACTTCCACTCATGGGCGTATAAATTGGGAAAACTAAAAATCAGCAAGACACAGGCACCCCAAAGTTTAGGGCTGCTCTGTTGACAAGAACCCCCACTTCATTACACCTTAAATATCCTAGGAAAGAGAAAAATGGATAAAGAAGTTGGGGTCCTCATGTACAATGGAATATCACTCAGCCATGAAATCAACGTCATAAGGCTAGTAGCAGCACGATGAGTGGATTTAGGTATGACGATTCTAAGTGAAATAAGTCACACAGAAAAAGACACTTATCATAAGATATCACTTCTAGAGGGAATGTAAAAACCGCTACACTTGAACTGAATTACAAAACAGAACATAGTCACACGTTTAGGAAACACACTACGGCTGCTGAACGGGAAAGGTGAGGTGGGGTGATGCATAAAACAAGGGTTTCAAATTAGCTCAGATACCGTTCCATAAACCCAATATGTAAGAGACAAGACCTATTCCTTTTTCACTGAACTGGACTCAACACCCCCTATTCACCGCACAAGAATATATCTGACTAGTAAGAATCTTCAAACCTATGTATTGATATCTCTCTGTAAGTGAGTCAAGGGGGTGTAAAGTGGCATAAACACAGCCGTGAAAAGCAGCTAAACCCCATTATAAAAATAAATTACTTTTCAAAACCCGTGAAGCAAAGACAGTGAAAGAGAGAGAAATTCTTCCAAAATTCGTTCAGGGGCTGTGATGCAACCTGGATTGACCATATCTAGACCCACAGCTGATTGAGACATAAGGGTGGACACTCTTGGGGCTGAGAGGTTCGGTGAGGTTGGGTGAGCCAACGCAGACCCTTTCAAATAATACTGCATGATACCCATCCCATGGGTCCCAAATCTCCAGGTTCAAGGGCATCTTCCTACGTCGAAAACAGGCATGAGAAACCCAGAAGATGGTACACCGTGTGATCAGGAAAGGTTTCTAAAACGCACCTCATTTCTCATCTCCTTTGCTTGGGTTCGCCATTCCAGCCGATTTACTAGCCATCTCCCTCCTTGGAGAATCAGCACCTTTAACCTCCTGTTCCGTACAGGTTGCAATTTGTCCTGAGGATGAACGGGAAGAGGGGGAACCAATGAGAGACTAGCTCTAGGTGTTGGGACAGGCACAGGTCACACTATTTTCCCATCAGGAAGAAGAATTAAGCACAAGCTCAGCCTGCCCCCCAGAACCAGAGGAGGGCCTGAAGCAATCCTGCGCTTTTGCGGTCAGCTCCCAAAAAAGCGAGTTGAAAAATGGAGCTCAGGGGCACTGCAATTCACAAACCTGCAGAGTTTTAAATGATACCTCTCGTCCACAAATATATTAAGGGAAGGCAACGAAGAGGCTCTGAAAGCAAGGCAGAATTGCAGGAAACAGATTTCAGGAGGTAGATTCGAATCGCCTTGAAAGCACATGAAAAGCGGCAAAACGTGGACAATGATGCCCTTGGCCAAAAAGGGCGTATGCGTTTTTTCCTGAATATATTCAGGAAAAAACGCATACGCCCTTTTTGGCCAACCAAGCAACCTGGAAAGGCCAATCAGCGCTCCAAAGAAGTCTCGCTTCCCAGCGGGCAAAAGGGCCATGCGGAAAAAAGTGTCCAAACCAGAAATGCAGGACCGGCCATGGAGAAATGGGAGCCTTGCTACGCTGATGGGTGGGATGTAAATTGCCAACAGCCACTCTGGAGAAGTGTACGGTGTGTTCTGAAACATCTAAAAAACACAGCTTGGAGAGCATAGGGCACTTCCACTCATGGGCGTATAAATTGGGAAAACTAAAAATCAGCAAGACACAGGCACCCCAAAGTTTAGGGCTGCTCTGTGGACAAGAACCCCCACTTCATTACACCTTAAATATCCTAGGAAAGAGAAAAATGGATAAAGAAGTTGTGGTCCTCATGTACAATGGAATATCACTCAGCCATGAAATCCACGTCATAAGGCTAGTAGCAGCACGATGAGTGGATTTAGGTACGACGATTCTAAGTGAAATAAGTCACTCAGAAAAAGACACTTATCATAAGATATCACTTAGAGAGGGAATGTAAAAACCGCTACACTTGAACTGAATTACAAAACAGAACAGAGTCACACGTTTAGAAAACACACTATGGCTGCTGAACGGGAAAGGTGAGGTGGGGTGATGCATAAAACAAGGGTTTCAAATTAGCTCCGATACCGTTCCATAAACCCAATATGTAAGAGACAAGACCTATTCCTTTTTCAGTGAACTGGACTCAACACCCCCTATTCACCGCACAAGAATATATCTGACTAGTAAGAATCTTCAAACCTATGTATTGATATCTCTCTGTAAGTGAGTCAAGGGGGTGTAAAGCGGCATAAACACAGCGTGAAAAGCAGCTAAACCCCATTATAAAAATAAATTACTTTTCAAAACCCGTGAAACAAAGGCAGTGAAAGAGAGAGAATTTCTTACAAAATTCGTTCAGGGGCTGTGATGCAACCTGGATTGACCATATCTAGACCCACAGCTGATTGAGACATAAGGGTGGACACTCTTGGGGCTGAGAGGTTCGGTGAGGTTGGGTGAGCCAACGCAGACCCTTTCAAGTAATACTGCATGGTACCCATCCCATGGGTCCCAAATCTCCAGGTTCAAGTGCATCTTCCTACATCGAAAACAGGCATGAGAAACCCAGAAGATGGTACACCGTGTGATCGGGAAAGGTTTCTAAAACGCACCTCATTTCTCATCTCCTTTGCTCGGGTTCGCCATTCCAGCCGATTTACTAGCCATCTCCCTCCTTGGAGAATCAGCACCTTTAACCTCCTGTTCCGTACAGGTTGCAATTTGTCCTGAGGATGAACGGGAAGAGGGGGAACCAATGAGAGACTAGCTCTAGGTGTTGGGACAGGCACAGGTCACTCTATTTTCCCATCAGGAAGGAGAATTAAGCACAAGCTCAGCCTGCCCCCCAGAACCAGAAGAGGGCCTGAAGCAATCCTGCGCTTTTGCGGCCAGCTCCCAAAAAAGCGAGTTGAAAAATGGAGCTCAGGGGCCCTGCAATTCACAAACCTGCAGAGTTTTAAATGATACCTCTCGTCCACAAATATATTAAGGGAAGGCAACGAAGAGGCTTTGAAAGCAAGGCAGAATTGCAGGAAACAGATTTCAGGAGGTAGATTCGAATCGCCTTGAAAGCACATGAAAAGCGGCAAAACGTGGACAATGATGCCCTTGGCCAAAAAGGGCGTATGCGTTTTTTCCTGAATATATTCAGGAAAAAACGCATACGCCCTTTTTGGCCAACCAAGCAACCTGGAAAGGCCAATCAGCGCTCCAAAGAAGTCTCGCTTCCCAGCGGGCAAAAGGGCCATGCGGAAAAAAGTGTCCAAACCAGAAATGCAGGACCGGCCATGGAGAAATGGGAGCCTTGCTACGCTGATGGGTGGGATGTAAATTGCCAACAGCCACTCTGGAGAAGTGTACGGTGTGTTCTGAAACATCTAAAAAACACAGCTTGGAGAGCATAGGGCACTTCCACTCATGGGCGTATAAATTGGGAAAACTAAAAATCAGCAAGACACAGGCACCCCAAAGTTTAGGGCTGCTCTGTTGACAAGAACCCCCACTTCATTACACCTTAAATATCCTAGGAAAGCGAAAAATGGATAAAGAAGTTGTGGTCCTCATGTACAATGGAATATCACTCAGCCATGAAATCCACGTCATAAGGCTAGTAGCAGCACGATGAGTGGATTTAGGTACGATGATTCTAAGTGAAATAAGTCACACAGAAAAACACACTTATCATAAGATATCACTTAGAGAGGGAATGTAAAAACCGCTACACTTGAACTGAATTACAAAACAGAACAGAGTCACACGTTTAGAAAACACACTACGGCTGCTGAACGGGAAAGGTGAGGTGGGGTGATGCATAAAACAAGGGTTTCAAATTAGCTCAGATACCGTTCCATAAACCCAATATGTAAGAGACAAGACCTATTCCTTTTTCAGTGAACTGGACTCAACACCCCCTATTCACCGCACAAGAATATATCTGACTAGTAAGAATCTTCAAACCTATGTATTGATATCTCTCTGTAAGTGAGTCAAGGGGGTGTAAAGCGGCATAAACACAGCCGTGAAAAGCAGCTAAACCCCATTATAAAAATAAATTACTTTTCAAAACCCGTGAAACAAAGGCAGTGAAAGAGAGAGAAATTCTTACAAAATTCGTTCAGGGGCTGTGATGCAACCTGGATTGACCATATCTAGACCCACAGCTGATTGAGACATAAGGGTGGACACTCTTGGGGCTGAGAGGTTCGGTGAGGTTGGGTGAGCCAACGCAGACCCTTTCAAGTAATACTGCATGGTACCCATCCCATGGGTCCCAAATCTCCAGGTTCAAGGGCATCTTCCTACGTCGAAAACAGGCATGAGAAACCCAGAAGATGGTACACCGTGTGATCGGGAAAGGTTTCTAAAACGCACCTCATTTCTCATCTCCTTTGCTCGGGTTCGCCATTCCAGCCGATTTACTAGCCATCTCCCTCCTTGGAGAATCAGCACCTTTAACCTCCTGTTCCGTACAGGTTGCAATTTGTCCTGAGGATGAACGGGAAGAGGGGGAACCAATGAGAGACTAGCTCTAGGTGTTGGGACAGGCACAGGTCACTCTATTTTCCCATCAGGAAGAAGAATTAAGCACAAGCTCAGCCTGCCCCCCAGAACCAGAAGAGGGCCTGAAGCAATCCTGCGCTTTTGCGGCCAGCTCCCAAAAAAGCGAGTTGAAAAATGGAGCTCAGGGGCACTGCAATTCACAAACCTGCAGAGTTTTAAATGATACCTCTCGTCCACAAATATATTAAGGGAAGGCAACGAAGAGGCTTTGAAAGCAAGGCAGAATTGCAGGAAACAGATTTCAGGAGGTAGATTCGAATCGCCTTGAAAGCACATGAAAAGCGGCAAAACGTGGACAATGATGCCCTTGGCCAAAAAGAGCGTATGCGTTTTTTCCTGAATATATTCAGGAAAAAACGCATACGCCCTTTTTGGCCAACCAAGCAACCTGGAAAGGCCAATCAGCGCTCCAAAGAAGTCTCGCTTCCCAGCGGGCAAAAGGGCCATGCGGAAAAAAGTGTCCAAACCAGAAATGCAGGACCGGCCATGGAGAAATGGGAGCCTTGCTACGCTGATGGGTGGGATGTAAATTGCCAACAGCCACTCTGGAGAAGTGTACGGTGTGTTCTGAAACATCTAAAAAACACAGCTTGGAGAGCATAGGGCACTTCCACTCATGGGCGTATAAATTGGGAAAACTAAAAATCAGCAAGACACAGGCACCCCAAAGTTTAGGGCTGCTCTGTTGACAAGAACCCCCACTTCATTACACCTTAAATATCCTAGGAAAGAGAAAAATGGATAAAGAAGTTGGGGTCCTCATGTACAATGGAATATCACTCAGCCATGAAATCAACGTCATAAGGCTAGTAGCAGCACGATGAGTGGATTTAGGTATGACGATTCTAAGTGAAATAAGTCACACAGAAAAAGACACTTATCATAAGATATCACTTCTAGAGGGAATGTAAAAACCGCTACACTTGAACTGAATTACAAAACAGAACATAGTCACACGTTTAGGAAACACACTACGGCTGCTGAACGGGAAAGGTGAGGTGGGGTGATGCATAAAACAAGGGTTTCAAATTAGCTCAGATACCGTTCCATAAACCCAATATGTAAGAGACAAGACCTATTCCTTTTTCACTGAACTGGACTCAACACCCCCTATTCACCGCACAAGAATATATCTGACTAGTAAGAATCTTCAAACCTATGTATTGATATCTCTCTGTAAGTGAGTCAAGGGGGTGTAAAGTGGCATAAACACAGCCGTGAAAAGCAGCTAAACCCCATTATAAAAATAAATTACTTCTCAAAACCCGTGAAGCAAAGACAGTGAAAGAGAGAGAAATTCTTCCAAAATTCGTTCAGGGGCTGTGATGCAACCTGGATTGACCATATCTAGACCCACAGCTGATTGAGACATAAGGGTGGACACTCTTGGGGCTGAGAGGTTCGGTGAGGTTGGGTGAGCCAACGCAGACCCTTTCAAATAATACTGCATGATACCCATCCCATGGGTCCCAAATCTCCAGGTTCAAGGGCATCTTCCTACGTCGAAAACAGGCATGAGAAACCCAGAAGATGGTACACCGTGTGATCAGGAAAGGTTTCTAAAACGCACCTCATTTCTCATCTCCTTTGCTTGGGTTCGCCATTCCAGCCGATTTACTAGCCATCTCCCTCCTTGGAGAATCAGCACCTTTAACCTCCTGTTCCGTACAGGTTGCAATTTGTCCTGAGGATGAACGGGAAGAGGGGGAACCAATGAGAGACTAGCTCTAGGTGTTGGGACAGGCACAGGTCACTCTATTTTCCCATCAGGAAGAAGAATTAAGCACAAGCTCAGCCTGCCCCCCAGAACCAGAGGAGGGCCTGAAGCAATCCTGCGCTTTTGCGGTCAGCTCCCAAAAAAGCGAGTTGAAAAATGGAGCTCAGGGGCACTGCAATTCACAAACCTGCAGAGTTTTAAATGATACCTCTCGTCCACAAATATATTAAGGGAAGGCAACGAAGAGGCTCTGAAAGCAAGGCAGAATTGCAGGAAACAGATTTCAGGAGGTAGATTCGAATCGCCTTGAAAGCACATGAAAAGCGGCAAAACGTGGACAATGATGCCCTTGGCCAAAAAGGGCGTATGCGTTTTTTCCTGAATATATTCAGGAAAAAACGCATACGCCCTTTTTGGCCAACCAAGCAACCTGGAAAGGCCAATCAGCGCTCCAAAGAAGTCTCGCTTCCCAGCGGGCAAAAGGGCCATGCGGAAAAAAGTGTCCAAACCAGAAATGCAGGACCGGCCATGGAGAAATGGGAGCCTTGCTACGCTGATGGGTGGGATGTAAATTGCCAACAGCCACTCTGGAGAAGTGTACGGTGTGTTCTGAAACATCTAAAAAACACAGCTTGGAGAGCATAGGGCACTTCCACTCATGGGCGTATAAATTGGGAAAACTAAAAATCAGCAAGACACAGGCACCCCAAAGTTTAGGGCTGCTCTGTGGACAAGAACCCCCACTTCATTACACCTTAAATATCCTAGGAAAGAGAAAAATGGATAAAGAAGTTGTGGTCCTCATGTACAATGGAATATCACTCAGCCATGAAATCCACGTCATAAGGCTAGTAGCAGCACGATGAGTGGATTTAGGTACGACGATTCTAAGTGAAATAAGTCACCCAGAAAAAGACACTTATCATAAGATATCACTTAGAGAGGGAATGTAAAAACCGCTACACTTGAACTGAATTACAAAACAGAACAGAGTCACACGTTTAGAAAACACACTATGGCTGCTGAACGGGAAAGGTGAGGTGGGGTGATGCATAAAACAAGGGTTTCAAATTAGCTCCGATACCGTTCCATAAACCCAATATGTAAGAGACAAGACCTATTCCTTTTTCAGTGAACTGGACTCAACACCCCCTATTCACCGCACAAGAATATATCTGACTAGTAAGAATCTTCAAACCTATGTATTGATATCTCTCTGTAAGTGAGTCAAGGGGGTGTAAAGCGGCATAAACACAGCGTGAAAAGCAGCTAAACCCCATTATAAAAATAAATTACTTTTCAAAACCCGTGAAACTAAGGCAGTGAAAGAGAGAGAATTTCTTACAAAATTCGTTCAGGGGCTGTGATGCAACCTGGATTGACCATATCTAGACCCACAGCTGATTGAGACATAAGGGTGGACACTCTTGGGGCTGAGAGGTTCGGTGAGGTTGGGTGAGCCAACGCAGACCCTTTCAAGTAATACTGCATGGTACCCATCCCATGGGTCCCAAATCTCCAGGTTCAAGTGCATCTTCCTACATCGAAAACAGGCATGAGAAACCCAGAAGATGGTACACCGTGTGATCGGGAAAGGTTTCTAAAACGCACCTCATTTCTCATCTCCTTTGCTCGGGTTCGCCATTCCAGCCGATTTACTAGCCATCTCCCTCCTTGGAGAATCAGCACCTTTAACCTCCTGTTCCGTACAGGTTGCAATTTGTCCTGAGGATGAACGGGAAGAGGGGGAACCAATGAGAGACTAGCTCTAGGTGTTGGGACAGGCACAGGTCACTCTATTTTCCCATCAGGAAGGAGAATTAAGCACAAGCTCAGCCTGCCCCCCAGAACCAGAAGAGGGCCTGAAGCAATCCTGCGCTTTTGCGGCCAGCTCCCAAAAAAGCGAGTTGAAAAATGGAGCTCAGGGGCCCTGCAATTCACAAACCTGCAGAGTTTTAAATGATACCTCTCGTCCACAAATATATTAAGGGAAGGCAACGAAGAGGCTTTGAAAGCAAGGCAGAATTGCAGGAAACAGTTTTCAGGAGGTAGATTCGAATCGCCTTGAAAGCACATGAAAAGCGGCAAAACGTGGACAATGATGCCCTTGGCCAAAAAGGGCGTATGCGTTTTTTCCTGAATATATTCAGGAAAAAACGCATACGCCCTTTTTGGCCAACCAAGCAACCTGGAAAGGCCAATCAGCGCTCCAAAGAAGTCTCGCTTCCCAGCGGGCAAAAGGGCCATGCGGAAAAAAGTGTCCAAACCAGAAATGCAGGACCGGCCATGGAGAAATGGGAGCCTTGCTACGCTGATGGGTGGGATGTAAATTGCCAACAGCCACTCTGGAGAAGTGTACGGTGTGTTCTGAAACATCTAAAAAACACAGCTTGGAGAGCATAGGGCACTTCCACTCATGGGCGTATAAATTGGGAAAACTAAAAATCAGCAAGACACAGGCACCCCAAAGTTTAGGGCTGCTCTGTTGACAAGAACCCCCACTTCATTACACCTTAAATATCCTAGGAAAGCGAAAAATGGATAAAGAAGTTGTGGTCCTCATGTACAATGGAATATCACTCAGCCATGAAATCCACGTCATAAGGCTAGTAGCAGCACGATGAGTGGATTTAGGTACGATGATTCTAAGTGAAATAAGTCACACAGAAAAACACACTTATCATAAGATATCACTTCGAGAGGGAATGTAAAAACCGCTACACTTGAACTGAATTACAAAACAGAACAGAGTCACACGTTTAGAAAACACACTACGGCTGCTGAACGGGAAAGGTGAGGTGGGGTGATGCATAAAACAAGGGTTTCAAATTAGCTCAGATACCGTTCCATAAACCCAATATGTAAGAGACAAGACCTATTCCTTTTTCAGTGAACTGGACTCAACACCCCCTATTCACCGCACAAGAATATATCTGACTAGTAAGAATCTTCAAACCTATGTATTGATATCTCTCTGTAAGTGAGTCAAGGGGGTGTAAAGCGGCATAAACACAGCCGTGAAAAGCAGCTAAACCCCATTATAAAAATAAATTACTTTTCAAAACCCGTGAAACAAAGGCAGTGAAAGAGAGAGAAATTCTTACGAAATTCGTTCAGGGGCTGTGATGCAACCTGGATTGACCATATCTAGACCCACAGCTGATTGAGACATAAGGGTGGACACTCTTGGGGCTGAGAGGTTCGGTGAGGTTGGGTGAGCCAACGCAGACCCTTTCAAGTAATACTGCATGGTACCCATCCCATGGGTCCCAAATCTCCAGGTTCAAGGGCATCTTCCTACGTCGAAAACAGGCATGAGAAACCCAGAAGATGGTACACCGTGTGATCGGGAAAGGTTTCTAAAACGCACCTCATTTCTCATCTCCTTTGCTCGGGTTCGCCATTCCAGCCGATTTACTAGCCATCTCCCTCCTTGGAGAATCAGCACCTTTAACCTCCTGTTCCGTACAGGTTGCAATTTGTCCTGAGGATGAACGGGAAGAGGGGGAACCAATGAGAGACTAGCTCTAGGTGTTGGGACAGGCACAGGTCACTCTATTTTCCCATCAGGAAGAAGAATTAAGCACAAGCTCAGCCTGCCCCCCAGAACCAGAAGAGGGCCTGAAGCAATCCTGCGCTTTTGCGGCCAGCTCCCAAAAAAGCGAGTTGAAAAATGGAGCTCAGGGGCACTGCAATTCACAAACCTGCAGAGTTTTAAATGATACCTCTCGTCCACAAATATATTAAGGGAAGGCAACGAAGAGGCTTTGAAAGCAAGGCAGAATTGCAGGAAACAGATTTCAGGAGGTAGATTCGAATCGCCTTGAAAGCACATGAAAAGCGGCAAAACGTGGACAATGATGCCCTTGGCCAAAAAGGGCGTATGCGTTTTTTCCTGAATATATTCAGGAAAAAACGCATACGCCCTTTTTGGCCAACCAAGCAACCTGGAAAGGCCAATCAGCGCTCCAAAGAAGTCTCGCTTCCCAGCGGGCAAAAGGGCCATGCGGAAAAAAGTGTCCAAACCAGAAATGCAGGACCGGCCGTGGAGAAATGGGAGCCTTGCTACGCTGATGGGTGGGATGTAAATTGCCAACAGCCACTCTGGAGAAGTGTACGGTGTGTTCTGAAACATCTAAAAAACACAGCTTGGAGAGCATAGGGCACTTCCACTCATGGGCGTATAAATTGGGAAAACTAAAAATCAGCAAGACACAGGCACCCCAAAGTTTAGGGCTGCTCTGTTGACAAGAACCCCCACTTCATTACACCTTAAATATCCTAGGAAAGAGAAAAATGGATAAAGAAGTTGGGGTCCTCATGTACAATGGAATATCACTCAGCCATGAAATCAACGTCATAAGGCTAGTAGCAGCACGATGAGTGGATTTAGGTATGACGATTCTAAGTGAAATAAGTCACACAGAAAAAGACACTTATCATAAGATATCACTTCTAGAGGGAATGTAAAAACCGCTACACTTGAACTGAATTACAAAACAGAACATAGTCACACGTTTAGGAAACACACTACGGCTGCTGAACGGGAAAGGTGAGGTGGGGTGATGCATAAAACAAGGGTTTCAAATTAGCTCAGATACCGTTCCATAAACCCAATATGTAAGAGACAAGACCTATTCCTTTTTCACTGAACTGGACTCAACACCCCCTATTCACCGCACAAGAATATATCTGACTAGTAAGAATCTTCAAACCTATGTATTGATATCTCTCTGTAAGTGAGTCAAGGGGGTGTAAAGTGGCATAAACACAGCCGTGAAAAGCAGCTAAACCCCATTATAAAAATAAATTACTTTTCAAAACCCGTGAAGCAAAGACAGTGAAAGAGAGAGAAATTCTTCCAAAATTCGTTCAGGGGCTGTGATGCAACCTGGATTGACCATATCTAGACCCACAGCTGATTGAGACATAAGGGTGGACACTCTTGGGGCTGAGAGGTTCGGTGAGGTTGGGTGAGCCAACGCAGACCCTTTCAAATAATACTGCATGATACCCATCCCATGGGTCCCAAATCTCCAGGTTCAAGGGCATCTTCCTACGTCGAAAACAGGCATGAGAAACCCAGAAGATGGTACACCGTGTGATCAGGAAAGGTTTCTAAAACGCACCTCATTTCTCATCTCCTTTGCTTGGGTTCGCCATTCCAGCCGATTTACTAGCCATCTCCCTCCTTGGAGAATCAGCACCTTTAACCTCCTGTTCCGTACAGGTTGCAATTTGTCCTGAGGATGAACGGGAAGAGGGGGAACCAATGAGAGACTAGCTCTAGGTGTTGGGACAGGCACAGGTCACTCTATTTTCCCATCAGGAAGAAGAATTAAGCACAAGCTCAGCCTGCCCCCCAGAACCAGAGGAGGGCCTGAAGCAATCCTGCGCTTTTGCGGTCAGCTCCCAAAAAAGCGAGTTGAAAAATGGAGCTCAGGGGCACTGCAATTCACAAACCTGCAGAGTTTTAAATGATACCTCTCGTCCACAAATATATTAAGGGAAGGCAACGAAGAGGCTCTGAAAGCAAGGCAGAATTGCAGGAAACAGATTTCAGGAGGTAGATTCGAATCGCCTTGAAAGCACATGAAAAGCGGCAAAACGTGGACAATGATGCCCTTGGCCAAAAAGGGCGTATGCGTTTTTTCCTGAATATATTCAGGAAAAAACGCATACGTCCTTTTTGGCCAACCAAGCAACCTGGAAAGGCCAATCAGCGCTCCAAAGAAGTCTCGCTTCCCAGCGGGCAAAAGGGCCATGCGGAAAAAAGTGTCCAAACCAGAAATGCAGGACCGGCCATGGAGAAATGGGAGCCTTGCTACGCTGATGGGTGGGATGTAAATTGCCAACAGCCACTCTGGAGAAGTGTACGGTGTGTTCTGAAACATCTAAAAAACACAGCTTGGAGAGCATAGGGCACTTCCACTCATGGGCGTATAAATTGGGAAAACTAAAAATCAGCAAGACACAGGCACCCCAAAGTTTAGGGCTGCTCTGTTGACAAGAACCCCCACTTCATTACACCTTAAATATCCTAGGAAAGAGAAAAATGGATAAAGAAGTTGTGGTCCTCATGTACAATGGAATATCACTCAGCCATGAAATCCACGTCATAAGGCTAGTAGCAGCACGATGAGTGGATTTAGGTACGACGATTCTAAGTGAAATAAGTCACACAGAAAAAGACACTTATCATAAGATATCACTTAGAGAGGGAATGTATAAACCGCTACACTTGAACTGAATTACAAAACAGAACAGAGTCACACGTTCAGAAAACACACTATGGCTGCTGAACGGGAAAGGTGAGGTGGGGTGATGCATAAAACAAGGGTTTCAAATTAGCTCAGATACCGTTCCATAAACCCAATATGTAAGAGACAAGACCTATTCCTTTTTCAGTGAACTGGACTCAACACCCCCTATTCACCGCACAAGAATATATCTGACTAGTAAGAATCTTCAAACCTATGTATTGATATCTCTCTGTAAGTGAGTCAAGGGGGTGTAAAGCGGCATAAACACAGCCGTGAAAAGCAGCTAAACCCCATTATAAAAATAAATTACTTTTCAAAACCCGTGAAACAAAGGCAGTGAAAGAGAGAGAAATTCTTACAAAATTCGTTCAGGGGCTGTGATGCAACCTGGATTGACCATATCTAGACCCACAGCTGATTGAGACATAAGGGTGGACACTCTTGGGGCTGAGAGGTTCGGTGAGGTTGGGTGAGCCAACGCAGACCCTTTCAAGTAATACTGCATGGTACCCATCCCATGGGTCCCAAATCTCCAGGTTCAAGGGCATCTTCCTACGTCGAAAACAGGCATGAGAAAGCCAGAAGATGGTACACCGTGTGATCGGGAAAGGTTTCTAAAACGCACCTCATTTCTCATCTCCTTTGCTCGGGTTCGCCATTCCAGCCGATTTACTAGCCATCTCCCTCCTTGGAGAATCAGCACCTTTAACCTCCTGTTCCGTACAGGTTGCAATTTGTCCTGAGGATGAACGGGAAGAGGGGGAACCAATGAGAGACTAGCTCTAGGTGTTGGGACAGGCACAGGTCACTCTATTTTCCCATCAGGAAGAAGAATTAAGCACAAGCTCAGCCTGCCCCCCAGAACCAGAAGAGGGCCTGAAGCAATCCTGCGCTTTTGCGGCCAGCTCCCAAAAAAGCGAGTTGAAAAATGGAGCTCAGGGGCACTGCAATTCACAAACCTGCAGAGTTTTAAATGATACCTCTCGTCCACAAATATATTAAGGGAAGGCAACGAAGAGGCTTTGAAAGCAAGGCAGAATTGCAGGAAACAGATTTCAGGAGGTAGATTCGAATCGCCTTGAAAGCACATGAAAAGCGGCAAAACGTGGACAATGATGCCCTTGGCCAAAAAGGGCGTATGCGTTTTTTCCTGAATATATTCAGGAAAAAACGCATACGCCCTTTTTGGCCAACCAAGCAACCTGGAAAGGCCAATCAGCGCTCCAAAGAAGTCTCGCTTCCCAGCGGGCAAAAGGGCCATGCGGAAAAAAGTGTCCAAACCAGAAATGCAGGACCGGCCATGGAGAAATGGGAGCCTTGCTACGCTGATGGGTGGGATGTAAATTGCCAACAGCCACTCTGGAGAAGTGTACGGTGTGTTCTGAAACATCTAAAAAACACAGCTTGGAGAGCATAGGGCACTTCCACTCATGGGCGTATAAATTGGGAAAACTAAAAATCAGCAAGACACAGGCACCCCAAAGTTTAGGGCTGCTCTGTGGACAAGAACCCCCACTTCATTACACCTTAAATATCCTAGGAAAGAGAAAAATGGATAAAGAAGTTGTGGTCCTCATGTACAATGGAATATCACTCAGCCATGAAATCCACGTCATAAGGCTAGTAGCAGCACGATGAGTGGATTTAGGTACGACGATTCTAAGTGAAATAAGTCACACAGAAAAAGACACTTATCATAAGATATCACTTAGAGAGGGAATGTAAAAACCGCTACACTTGAACTGAATTACAAAAAAGAACAGAGTCACACGTTTAGAAAACACACTATGGCTGCTGAACGGGAAAGGTGAGGTGGGGTGATGCATAAAACAAGGGTTTCAAATTAGCTCCGATACCGTTCCATAAACCCAATATGTAAGAGACAAGACCTATTCCTTTTTCAGTGAACTGGACTCAACACCCCCTATTCACCGCACAAGAATATATCTGACTAGTAAGAATCTTCAAACCTATGTATTGATATCTCTCTGTAAGTGAGTCAAGGGGGTGTAAAGCGGCATAAACACAGCGTGAAAAGCAGCTAAACCCCATTATAAAAATAAATTACTTTTCAAAACCCGTGAAACAAAGGCAGTGAAAGAGAGAGAAATTCTTACAAAATTCGTTCAGGGGCTGTGATGCAACCTGGATTGACCATATCTAGACCCACAGCTGATTGAGACATAAGGGTGGACACTCTTGGGGCTGAGAGGTTCGGTGAGGTTGGGTGAGCCAACGCAGACCCTTTCAAGTAATACTGCATGGTACCCATCCCATGGGTCCCAAATCTCCAGGTTCAAGGGCATCTTCCTACATCGAAAACAGGCATGAGAAACCCAGAAGATGGTACACCGTGTGATCGGGAAAGGTTTCTAAAACGCACCTCATTTCTCATCTCCTTTGCTCGGTTTCGCCATTCCAGCCGATTTACTAGCCATCTCCCTCCTTGGAGAATCAGCACGTTTAACCTCCTGTTCCGTACAGGTTGCAATTTGTCCTGAGGATGAACGGGAAGAGGGGGAACCAATGAGAGACTAGCTCTAGGTGTTGGGACAGGCACAGGTCACTCTATTTTCCCATCAGGAAGGAGAATTAAGCACAAGCTCAGCCTGCCCCCCAGAACCAGAAGAGGGCCTGAAGCAATCCTGTGCTTTTGCGGCCAGCTCCCAAAAAAGCGAGTTGAAAAATGGAGCTCAGGGGCACTGCAATTCACAAACCTGCAGAGTTTTAAATGATACCTCTCGTCCACAAATATATTAAGGGAAGGCAACGAAGAGGCTTTGAAAGCAAGGCAGAATTGCAGGAAACAGATTTCAGGAGGTAGATTCGAATCGCCTTGAAAGCACATGAAAAGCGGCAAAACGTGGACAATGATGCCCTTGACCAAAAAGGGCGTATGCGTTTTTTCCTGAATATATTCAGGAAAAAACGCATACGCCCTTTTTGGCCAACCAAGCAACCTGGAAAGGCCAATCAGCGCTCCAAAGAAGTCTCGCTTCCCAGCGGGCAAAAGGGCCATGCGGAAAAAAGTGTCCAAACCAGAAATGCAGGACCGGCCATGGAGAAATGGGAGCCTTGCTACGCTGATGGGTGGGATGTAAATTGCCAACAGCCACTCTGGAGAAGTGTACGGTGTGTTCTGAAACATCTAAAAAACACAGCTTGGAGAGCATAGGGCACTTCCACTCATGGGCGTATAAATTGGGAAAACTAAAAATCAGCAAGACACAGGCACCCCAAAGTTTAGGGCTGCTCTGTTGACAAGAACCCCCACTTCATTACACCTTAAATATCCTAGGAAAGCGAAAAATGGATAAAGAAGTTGGGGTCCTCATGTACAATGGAATATCACTCAGCCATGAAATCCACGTCATAAGGCTAGTAGCAGCACGATGAGTGGATTTAGGTACGACGATTCTAAGTGAAATAAGTCACACAGAAAAAGACACTTATCATAAGATATCACTTCGAGAGGGAATGTAAAAACCGCTACACTTGAACTGAATTACAAAACAGAACAGAGTCACACGTTTAGAAAACACACTATGGCTGCTGAACGGGAAAGGTGAGGTGGGGTGATGCATAAAACAAGGGTTTCAAATTAGCTCAGATACCGTTCCATAAACCCAATATGTAAGAGACAAGACCTATTCCTTTTTCAGTGAACTGGACTCAACACCCCCTATTCACCGCACAAGAATATATCTGACTAGTAAGAATCTTCAAACCTATGTATTGATATCTCTCTGTAAGTGAGTCAACGGGGTGTAAAGCGGCATAAACACAGCCGTGAAAAGCAGCTAAACCCCATTATAAAAATAAATTACTTTTCAAAACCCGTGAAACAAAGGCAGTGAAAGAGAGAGAAATTCTTACAAAATTCGTTCAGGGGCTGTGATGCAACCTGGATTGACCAAATCTAGACCCACAGCTGATTGAGACATAAGGGTGGACACTCTTGGGGCTGAGAGGTTCGGTGAGGTTGGGTGAGCCAACGCAGACCCTTTCAAGTAATACTGCATGGTACCCATCCCATGGGTCCCAAATCTCCAGGTTCAAGGGCATCTTCCTACGTCGACAACAGGCATGAGAAAGCCAGAAGATGGTACACCGTGTGATCGGGAAAGGTTTCTAAAACGCACCTCATTTCTCATCTCCTTTGCTCGGGTTCGCCATTCCAGCCGATTTACTAGCCATCTCCCTCCTTGGAGAATCAGCACCTTTAACCTCCTGTTCCGTACAGGTTGCAATTTGTCCTGAGGATGAAGGGGAAGAGGGGGAACCAATGAGAGACTAGCTCTAGGTGTTGGGACAGGCACAGGTCACTCTATTTTCCCATCAGGAAGAAGAATTAAGCACAAGCTCAGCCTGCCCCCCAGAACCAGAAGAGGGCCTGAAGCAATCCTGCGCTTTTGCGGCCAGCTCCCAAAAAAGCGAGTTGAAAAATGGAGCTCAGGGGCACTGCAATTCACAAACCTGCAGAGTTTTAAATGATACCTCTCGTCCACAAATATATTAAGGGAAGGCAACGAAGAGGCTTTGAAAGCAAGGCAGAATTGCAGGAAACAGATTTCAGGAGGTAGATTCGAATCGCCTTGAAAGCACATGAAAAGCGGCAAAACGTGGACAATGATGCCCTTGGCCAAAAAGGGCGTATGCGTTTTTTCCTGAATATATTCAGGAAAAAACGCATACGCCCTTTTTGGCCAACCAAGCAACCTGGAAAGGCCAATCAGCGCTCCAAAGAAGTCTCGCTTCCCAGCGGGCAAAACGGCCATGCGGAAAAAAGTGTCCAAACCAGAAATGCAGGACCGGCCATGGAGAAATGGGAGCCTTGCTACGCTGATGGGTGGGATGTAAATTGCCAACAGCCACTCTGGAGAAGTGTACGGTGTGTTCTGAAACATCTAAAAAACACAGCTTGGAGAGCATAGGGCACTTCCACTCATGGGCGTATAAATTGGGAAAACTAAAAATCAGCAAGACACAGGCACCCCAAAGTTTAGGGCTGCTCTGTGGACAAGAACCCCCACTTCATTACACCTTAAATATCCTAGGAAAGAGAAAAATGGATAAAGAAGTTGTGGTCCTCATGTACAATGGAATATCACTCAGCCATGAAATCCACGTCATAAGGCTAGTAGCAGCACGATGAGTGGATTTAGGTACGACGATTCTAAGTGAAATAAGTCACACAGAAAAAGACACTTATCATAAGATATCACTTAGAGAGGGAATGTAAAAACCGCTACACTTGAACTGAATTACAAAACAGAACAGAGTCACACGTTTAGAAAACACACTATGGCTGCTGAACGGGAAAGGTGAGGTGGGGTGATGCATAAAACAAGGGTTTCAAATTAGCTCAGATACCGTTCCATAAACCCAATATGTAAGAGACAAGACCTATTCCTTTTTCAGTGAACTGGACTCAACACCCCCTATTCACCGCACAAGAATATATCTGACTAGTAAGAATCTTCAAACCTATGTATTGATATCTCTCTGTAAGTGAGTCAAGGGGGTGTAAAGCGGCATAAACACAGCGTGAAAAGCAGCTAAACCCCATTATAAAAATAAATTACTTTTCAAAACCCGTGAAACAAAGGCAGTGAAAGAGAGAGAAATTCTTACAAAATTCGTTCAGGGGCTGTGATGCAACCTGGATTGACCATATCTAGACCCACAGCTGATTGAGACATAAGGGTGGACACTCTTGGGGCTGAGAGGTTCGGTGAGGTTGGGTGAGCCAACGCAGACCCTTTCAAGTAATACTGCATGGTACCCACCCCATGGGTCCCAAATCTCCAGGTTCAAGGGCATCTTCCTACGTCGACAACAGGCATGAGAAAGCCAGAAGATGGTACACCGTGTGATCGGGAAAGGTTTCTAAAACGCACCTCATTTCTCATCTCCTTTGCTCGGGTTCGCCATTCCAGCCGATTTACTAGCCATCTCCCTCCTTGGAGAATCAGCACCTTTAACCTCCTGTTCCGTACAGGTTGCAATTTGTCCTGAGGATGAACGGGAAGAGGGGGAACCAATGAGAGACTAGCTCTAGGTGTTGGGACAGGCACAGGTCACTCTATTTTCCCATCAGGAAGAAGAATTAAGCACAAGCTCAGCCTGCCCCCCAGAACCAGAAGAGGGCCTGAAGCAATCCTGCGCTTTTGCGGCCAGCTCCCAAAAAAGCGAGTTGAAAAATGGAGCTCAGGGGCACTGCAATTCACAAACCTGCAGAGTTTTAAATGATACCTCTCGTCCACAAATATATTAAGGGAAGGCAACGAAGAGGCTTTGAAAGCAAGGCAGAATTGCAGGAAACAGATTTCAGGAGGTAGATTCGAATCGCCTTGAAAGCACATGAAAAGCGGCAAAACGTGGACAATGATGCCCTTGGCCAAAAAGGGCGTATGCGTTTTTTCCTGAATATATTCAGGAAAAAACGCATACGCCCTTTTTGGCCAACCAAGCAACCTGGAAAGGCCAATCAGCGCTCCAAAGAAGTCTCGCTTCCCAGCGGGCAAAAGGGCCATGCGGAAAAAAGTGTCCAAACCAGAAATGCAGGACCGGCCATGGAGAAATGGGAGCCTTGCTACGCTGATGGGTGGGATGTAAATTGCCAACAGCCACTCTGGAGAAGTGTACGGTGTGTTCTGAAACATCTAAAAAACACAGCTTGGAGAGCATAGGGCACTTCCACTCATGGGCGTATAAATTGGGAAAACTAAAAATCAGCAAGACACAGGCACCCCAAAGTTTAGGGCTGCTCTGTGGACAAGAACCCCCACTTCATTACACCTTAAATATCCTAGGAAAGAGAAAAATGGATAAAGAAGTTGTGGTCCTCATGTACAATGGAATATCACTCAGCCATGAAATCCACGTCATAAGGCTAGTAGCAGCACGATGAGTGGATTTAGGTACGACGATTCTAAGTGAAATAAGTCACACAGAAAAAGACACTTATCATAAGATATCACTTAGAGAGGGAATGTAAAAACCGCTACACTTGAACTGAATTACAAAACAGAACAGAGTCACACGTTTAGAAAACACACTATGGCTGCTGAACGGGAAAGGTGAGGTGGGGTGATGCATAAAACAAGGGTTTCAAATTAGCTCAGATACCGTTCCATAAACCCAATATGTAAGAGACAAGACCTATTCCTTTTTCAGTGAACTGGACTCAACACCCCCTATTCACTGCACAAGAATATATCTGACTAGTAAGAATCTTCAAACCTATGTATTGATATCTCTCTGTAAGTGAGTCAAGGGGGTGTAAAGCGGCATAAACACAGCGTGAAAAGCAGCTAAACCCCATTATAAAAATAAATTACTTTTCAAAACCCGTGAAACAAAGGCAGTGAAAGAGAGAGAAATTCTTACAAAATTCGTTCAGGGGCTGTGATGCAACCTGGATTGACCATATCTAGACCCACAGCTGATTGAGACATAAGGGTGGACACTCTTGGGGCTGAGAGGTTCGGTGAGGTTGGGTGAGCCAACGCAGACCCTTTCAAGTAATACTGCATGGTACCCATCCCATGGGTCCCAAATCTCCAGGTTCAAGGGCATCTTCCTACATCGAAAACAGGCATGAGAAACCCAGAAGATGGTACACCGTGTGATCGGGAAAGGTTTCTAAAACGCACCTCATTTCTCATCTCCTTTGCTCGGGTTCGCCATTCCAGCCGATTTACTAGCCATCTCCCTCCTTGGAGAATCAGCACCTTTAACCTCCTGTTCCGTACAGGTTGCAATTTGTCCTGAGGATGAACGGGAAGAGGGGGAACCAATGAGAGACTAGCTCTAGGTGTTGGGACAGGCACAGGTCACTCTATTTTCCCATCAGGAAGGAGAATTAAGCACAAGCTCAGCCTGCCCCCCAGAACCAGAAGAGGGCCTGAAGCAATCCTGCGCTTTTGCGGCCAGCTCCCAAAAAAGCGAGTTGAAAAATGGAGCTCAGGGGCACTGCAATTCACAAACCTGCAGAGTTTTAAATGATACCTCTCGTCCACAAATATATTAAGGGAAGGCAACGAAGAGGCTTTGAAAGCAAGGCAGAATTGCAGGAAACAGATTTCAGGAGGTAGATTCGAATCGCCTTGAAAGCACATGAAAAGCGGCAAAACGTGGACAATGATGCCCTTGGCCAAAAAGGGCGTATGCGTTTTTTCCTGAATATATTCAGGAAAAAACGCATACGCCCTTTTTGGCCAACCAAGCAACCTGGAAAGGCCAATCAGCGCTCCAAAGAAGTCTCGCTTCCCAGCGGGCAAAAGGGCCATGCGGAAAAAAGTGTCCAAACCAGAAATGCAGGACCGGCCATGGAGAAATGGGAGCCTTGCTACGCTGATGGGTGGGATGTAAATTGCCAACAGCCACTCTGGAGAAGTGTACGGTGTGTTCTGAAACATCTAAAAAACACAGCTTGGAGAGCATAGGGCACTTCCACTCATGGGCGTATAAATTGGGAAAACTAAAAATCAGCAAGACACAGGCACCCCAAAGTTTAGGGCTGCTCTGTGGACAAGAACCCCCACTTCATTACACCTTAAATATCCTAGGAAAGAGAAAAATGGATAAAGAAGTTGTGGTCCTCATGTACAATGGAATATCACTCAGCCATGAAATCCACGTCATAAGGCTAGTAGCAGCACGATGAGTGGATTTAGGTACGACGATTCTAAGTGAAATAAGTCACACAGAAAAAGACACTTATCATAAGATATCACTTAGAGAGGGAATGTAAAAACCGCTACACTTGAACTGAATTACAAAACAGAACAGAGTCACACGTTTAGAAAACACACTATGGCTGCTGAACGGGAAAGGTGAGGTGGGGTGATGCATAAAACAAGGGTTTCAAATTAGCTCAGATACCGTTCCATAAACCCAATATGTAAGAGACAAGACCTATTCCTTTTTCAGTGAACTGGACTCAACACCCCCTATTCACCACACAAGAATATATCTGACTAGTAAGAATCTTCAAACCTATGTATTGATATCTCTCTGTAAGTGAGTCAAGGGGGTGTAAAGCGGCATAAACACAGCGTGAAAAGCAGCTAAACCCCATTATAAAAATAAATTACTTTTCAAAACCCGTGAAACAAAGGCAGTGAAAGAGAGAGAAATTCTTACAAAATTCGTTCAGGGGCTGTGATGCAACCTGGATTGACCATATCTAGACCCACAGCTGATTGAGACATAAGGGTGGACACTCTTGGGGCTGAGAGGTTCGGTGAGGTTGGGTGAGCCAACGCAGACCCTTTCAAGTAATACTGCATGGTACCCATCCCATGGGTCCCAAATCTCCAGGTTCAAGGGCATCTTCCTACATCGAAAACAGGCATGAGAAACCCAGAAGATGGTACACCGTGTGATCGGGAAAGGTTTCTAAAACGCACCTCATTTCTCATCTCCTTTGCTCGGGTTCGCCATTCCAGCCGATTTACTAGCCATCTCCCTCCTTGGAGAATCAGCACCTTTAACCTCCTGTTCCGTACAGGTTGCAATTTGTCCTGAGGATGAACGGGAAGAGGGGGAACCAATGAGAGACTAGCTCTAGGTGTTGGGACAGGCACAGGTCACTCTATTTTCCCATCAGGAAGGAGAATTAAGCACAAGCTCAGCCTGCCCCCCAGAACCAGAAGAGGGCCTGAAGCAATCCTGCGCTTTTGCGGCCAGCTCCCAAAAAAGCGAGTTGAAAAATGGAGCTCAGGGGCACTGCAATTCACAAACCTGCAGAGTTTTAAATGATACCTCTCGTCCACAAATATATTAAGGGAAGGCAACGAAGAGGCTTTGAAAGCAAGGCAGAATTGCAGGAAACAGATTTCAGGAGGTAGATTCGAATCGCCTTGAAAGCACATGAAAAGCGGCAAAACGTGGACAATGATGCCCTTGGCCAAAAAGGGCGTATGCGTTTTTTCCTGAATATATTCAGGAAAAAACGCATACGCCCTTTTTGGCCAACCAAGCAACCTGGAAAGGCCAATCAGCGCTCCAAAGAAGTCTCGCTTCCCAGCGGGCAAAAGGGCCATGCGGAAAAAAGTGTCCAAACCAGAAATGCAGGACCGGCCATGGAGAAATGGGAGCCTTGCTACGCTGATGGGTGGGATGTAAATTGCCAACAGCCACTCTGGAGAAGTGTACGGTGTGTTCTGAAACATCTAAAAAACACAGCTTGGAGAGCATAGGGCACTTCCACTCATGGGCGTATAAATTGGGAAAACTAAAAATCAGCAAGACACAGGCACCCCAAAGTTTAGGGCTGCTCTGTTGACAAGAACCCCCACTTCATTACACCTTAAATATCCTAGGAAAGAGAAAAATGGATAAAGAAGTTGGGGTCCTCATGTACAATGGAATATCACTCAGCCATGAAATCCACGTCATAAGGCTAGTAGCAGCACGATGAGTGGATTTAGGTACGACGATTCTAAGTGAAATAAGTCACACAGAAAAAGACACTTATCATAAGATATCACTTCTAGAGGGAATGTAAAAACCGCTACACTTGAACTGAATTACAAAACAGAACAGAGTCACACGTTTAGAAAACACACTATGGCTGCTGAACGGGAAAGGTGAGGTGGGGTGATGCATAAAACAAGGGTTTCAAATTAGCTCAGATACCGTTCCATAAACCCAATATGTAAGAGACAAGACCTATTCCTTTTTCAGTGAACTGGACTCAACACCCCCTATTCACCGCACAAGAATATATCTGACTAGTAAGAATCTTCAAACCTATGTATTGATATCTCTCTGTAAGTGAGTCAAGGGGGTGTAAAGCGGCATAAACACAGCCGTGAAAAGCAGCTAAACCCCATTATAAAAATAAATTACTTTTCAAAACCCGTGAAACAAAGGCAGTGAAAGAGAGAGAAATTCTTACAAAATTCGTTCAGGGGCTGTGATGCAACCTGGATTGACCATATCTAGACCCACAGCTGATTGAGACATAAGGGTCGACACTCTTGGGGCTGAGAGGTTCGGTGAGGTTGGGTGAGCCAACGCAGACCCTTTCAAGTAATACTGCATGGTACCCATCCCATGGGTCCCAAATCTCCAGGTTCAAGGGCATCTTCCTACGTCGAAAACAGGCATGAGAAAGCCAGAAGATGGTACACCGTGTGATCGGGAAAGGTTTCTAAAACGCACCTCATTTCTCATCTCCTTTGCTCGGGTTCGCCATTCCAGCCGATTTACTAGCCATCTCCCTCCTTGGAGAATCAGCACCTTTAACCTCCTGTTCCGTACAGGTTGCAATTTGTCCTGAGGATGAACGGGAAGAGGGGGAACCAATGAGAGACTAGCTCTAGGTGTTGGGACAGGCACAGGTCACTCTATTTTCCCATCAGGAAGAAGAATTAAGCACAAGCTCAGCCTGCCCCCCAGAACCAGAAGAGGGCCTGAAGCAATCCTGCGCTTTTGCGGCCAGCTCCCAAAAATGCGAGTTGAAAAATGGAGCTCAGGGGCACTGCAATTCACAAACCTGCAGAGTTTTAAATGATACCTCTCGTCCACAAATATATTAAGGGAAGGCAACGAAGAGGCTTTGAAAGCAAGGCAGAATTGCAGGAAACAGATTTCAGGAGGTAGATTCGAATCACCTTGAAAGCACATGAAAAGCGGCAAAACGTGGACAATGATGCCCTTGGCCAAAAAGGGCGTATGCGTTTTTTCCTGAATATATTCAGGAAAAAACGCATACGCCCTTTTTGGCCAACCAAGCAACCTGGAAAGGCCAATCAGCGCTCCAAAGAAGTCTCGCTTCCCAGCGGGCAAAAGGGCCATGCGGAAAAAAGTGTCCAAACCAGAAATGCAGGACCGGCCATGGAGAAATGGGAGCCTTGCTACGCTGATGGGTGGGATGTAAATTGCCAACAGCCACTCTGGAGAAGTGTACGGTGTGTTCTGAAACATCTAAAAAACACAGCTTGGAGAGCATAGGGCACTTCCACTCATGGGCGTATAAATTGGGAAAACTAAAAATCAGCAAGACACAGGCACCCCAAAGTTTAGGGCTGCTCTGTGGACAAGAACCCCCACTTCATTACACCTTAAATATCCTAGGAAAGAGAAAAATGGATAAAGAAGTTGGGGTCCTCATGTACAATGGAATATCACTCAGCCATGAAATCCACGTCATAAGGCTAGTAGCAGCACGATGAGTGGATTTAGGTACGACGATTCTAAGTGAAATAAGTCACACAGAAAAAGACACTTATCATAAGATATCACTTCTAGAGGGAATGTAAAAACCGCTACACTTGAACTGAATTACAAAACAGAACAGAGTCACACGTTTAGAAAACACACTATGGCTGCTGAACGGGAAAGGTGAGGTGGGGTGATGCATAAAACAAGGGTTTCAAATTAGCTCAGATACCGTTCCATAAACCCAATATGTAAGAGACAAGACCTATTCCTTTTTCAGTGAACTGGACTCAACACCCCCTATTCACCGCACAAGAATATATCTGACTAGTAAGAATCTTCAAACCTATGTATTGATATCTCTCTGTAAGTGAGTCAAGGGGGTGTAAAGCGGCATAAACACAGCGTGAAAAGCAGCTAAACCCCATTATAAAAATAAATTACTTTTCAAAACCCGTGAAACAAAGGCAGTGAAAGAGAGAGAAATTCTTACAAAATCGTTCAGGGGCTGTGATGCAACCTGGATTGACCATATCTAGACCCACAGCTGATTGAGACATAAGGGTGGACACTCTTGGGGCTGAGAGGTTCGGTGAGGTTGGGTGAGCCAACGCAGACCCTTTCAAGTAATACTGCATGGTACCCATCCCATGGGTCCCAAATCTCCAGGTTCAAGGGCATCTTCCTACATCGAAAACAGGCATGAGAAACCCAGAAGATGGTACACCGTGTGATCGGGAAAGGTTTCTAAAACGCACCTCATTTCTCATCTCCTTTGCTCGGGTTCGCCATTCCAGCCGATTTACTAGCCATCTCCCTCCTTGGAGAATCAGCACCTTTAACCTCCTGTTCCGTACAGGTTGCAATTTGTCCTGAGGATGAACGGGAAGAGGGGGAACCAATGAGAGACTAGCTCTAGGTGTTGGGACAGGCACAGGTCACTCTATTTTCCCATCAGGAAGGAGAAATAAGCACAAGCTCAGCCTGCCCCCCAGAACGAGAAGAGGGCCTGAAGCAATCCTGCGCTTTTGCGGCCAGCTCCCAAAAAAGCGAGTTGAAAAATGGAGCTCAGGGGCACTGCAATTCACAAACCTGCAGAGTTTTAAATGATACCTCTCGTCCACAAATATATTAAGGGAAGGCAACGAAGAGGCTTTGAAAGCAAGGCAGAATTGCAGGAAACAGATTTCAGGAGGTAGATTCGAATCGCCTTGAAAGCACATGAAAAGCGGCAAAACGTGGACAATGATGCCCTTGGCCAAAAAGGGCGTATGCGTTTTTTCCTGAATATATTCAGGAAAAAACGCATACGCCCTTTTTGGCCAACCAAGCAACCTGGAAAGGCCAATCAGCGCTCCAAAGAAGTCTCGCTTCCCAGCGGGCAAAAGGGCCATGCGGAAAAAAGTGTCCAAACCAGAAATGCAGGACCGGCCATGGAGAAATGGGAGCCTTGCTACGCTGATGGGTGGGATGTAAATTGCCAACAGCCACTCTGGAGAAGTGTACGGTGTGTTCTGAAACATCTAAAAAACACAGCTTGGAGAGCATAGGGCACTTCCACTCATGGGCGTATAAATTGGGAAAACTAAAAATCAGCAAGACACAGGCACCCCAAAGTTTAGGGCTGCTCTGTGGACAAGAACCCCCACTTCATTACACCTTAAATATCCTAGGAAAGAGAAAAATGGATAAAGAAGTTGGGGTCCTCATGTACAATGGAATATCACTCAGCCATGAAATCCACGTCATAAGGCTAGTAGCAGCACGATGAGTGGATTTAGGTACGACGATTCTAAGTGAAATAAGTCACACAGAAAAAGACACTTATCATAAGATATCACTTCTAGAGGGAATGTAAAAACCGCTACACTTGAACTGAATTACAAAACAGAACAGAGTCACACGTTTAGAAAACACACTATGGCTGCTGAACGGGAAAGGTGAGGTGGGGTGATGCATAAAACAAGGGTTTCAAATTAGCTCAGATACCGTTCCATAAACCCAATATGTAAGAGACAAGACCTATTCCTTTTTCAGTGAACTGGACTCAACACCCCCTATTCACCGCACAAGAATATATCTGACTAGTAAGAATCTTCAAACCTATG
Source organism: Balaenoptera acutorostrata (assembly GCF_949987535.1). Lineage (NCBI taxonomy): Eukaryota > Metazoa > Chordata > Mammalia > Artiodactyla > Balaenopteridae > Balaenoptera > Balaenoptera acutorostrata. The sequence continues at coordinate 50,417 of NW_026645990.1, forward strand.
TATTGATATCTCTCTGTAAGTGAGTCAAGGGGGTGTAAAGCGGCATAAACACAGCGTGAAAAGCAGCTAAACCCCATTATAAAAATAAATTACTTTTCAAAACCCGTGAAACAAAGGCAGTGAAAGAGAGAGGAATTCTTACAAAATCGTTCAGGGGCTGTGATGCAACCTGGATTGACCATATCTAGACCCACAGCTGATTGAGACATAAGGGTGGACACTCTTGGGGCTGAGAGGTTCGGTGAGGTTGGGTGAGCCAACGCAGACCCTTTCAAGTAATACTGCATGGTACCCATCCCATGGGTCCCAAATCTCCAGGTTCAAGGGCATCTTCCTACATCGAAAACAGGCATGAGAAACCCAGAAGATGGTACACCGTGTGATCGGGAAAGGTTTCTAAAACGCACCTCATTTCTCATCTCCTTTGCTCGGGTTCGCCATTCCAGCCGATTTACTAGCCATCTCCCTCCTTGGAGAATCAGCACCTTTAACCTCCTGTTCCGTACAGGTTGCAATTTGTCCTGAGGATGAACGGGAAGAGGGGGAACCAATGAGAGACTAGCTCTAGGTGTTGGGACAGGCACAGGTCACTCTATTTTCCCATCAGGAAGGAGAAATAAGCACAAGCTCAGCCTGCCCCCCAGAACGAGAAGAGGGCCTGAAGCAATCCTGCGCTTTTGCGGCCAGCTCCCAAAAAAGCGAGTTGAAAAATGGAGCTCAGGGGCACTGCAATTCACAAACCTGCAGAGTTTTAAATGATACCTCTCGTCCACAAATATATTAAGGGAAGGCAACGAAGAGGCTTTGAAAGCAAGGCAGAATTGCAGGAAACAGATTTCAGGAGGTAGATTCGAATCGCCTTGAAAGCACATGAAAAGCGGCAAAACGTGGACAATGATGCCCTTGGCCAAAAAGGGCGTATGCGTTTTTTCCTGAATATATTCAGGAAAAAACGCATACGCCCTTTTTGGCCAACCAAGCAACCTGGAAAGGCCAATCAGCGCTCCAAAGAAGTCTCGCTTCCCAGCGGGCAAAAGGGCCATGCGGAAAAAAGTGTCCAAACCAGAAATGCAGGACCGGCCATGGAGAAATGGGAGCCTTGCTACGCTGATGGGTGGGATGTAAATTGCCAACAGCCACTCTGGAGAAGTGTACGGTGTGTTCTGAAACATCTAAAAAACACAGCTTGGAGAGCATAGGGCACTTCCACTCATGGGCGTATAAATTGGGAAAACTAAAAATCAGCAAGACACAGGCACCCCAAAGTTTAGGGCTGCTCTGTGGACAAGAACCCCCACTTCATTACACCTTAAATATCCTAGGAAAGAGAAAAATGGATAAAGAAGTTGGGGTCCTCATGTACAATGGAATATCACTCAGCCATGAAATCCACGTCATAAGGCTAGTAGCAGCACGATGAGTGGATTTAGGTACGACGATTCTAAGTGAAATAAGTCACACAGAAAAAGACACTTATCATAAGATATCACTTAGAGAGGGAATGTAAAAACCGCTACACTTGAACTGAATTACAAAACAGAACAGAGTCACACGTTTAGAAAACACACTATGGCTGCTGAACGGGAAAGGTGAGGTGGGGTGATGCATAAAACAAGGGTTTCAAATTAGCTCAGATACCGTTCCATAAACCCAATATGTAAGAGACAAGACCTATTCCTTTTTCAGTGAACTGGACTCAACACCCCCTATTCACCGCACAAGAATATATCTGACTAGTAAGAATCTTCAAACCTATGTATTGATATCTCTCTGTAAGTGAGTCAAGGGGGTGTAAAGCGGCATAAACACAGCGTGAAAAGCAGCTAAACCCCATTATAAAAATAAATTACTTTTCAAAACCCGTGAAACAAAGGCAGTGAAAGAGAGAGAAATTCTTACAAAATTCGTTCAGGGGCTGTGATGCAACCTGGATTGACCATATCTAGACCCACAGCTGATTGAGACATAAGGGTGGACACTCTTGGGGCTGAGAGGTTCGGTGAGGTTGGGTGAGCCAACGCAGACCCTTTCAAGTAATACTGCATGGTACCCATCCCATGGGTCCCAAATCTCCAGGTTCAAGGGCATCTTCCTACGTCGAAAACAGGCATGAGAAACCCAGAAGATGGTACACTGTGTGATCGGGAAAGGTTTCTAAAACGCACCTCATTTCTCATCTCCTTTGCTCGGGTTCGCCATTCCAGCCGATTTACTAGCCATCTCCCTCCTTGGAGAATCAGCACCTTTAACCTCCTGTTCCGTACAGGTTGCAATTTGTCCTGAGGATGAACGGGAAGAGGGGGAACCAATGAGAGACTAGCTCTAGGTGTTGGGACAGGCACAGGTCACTCTATTTTCCCATCAGGAAGGAGAATTAAGCACAAGCTCAGCCTGCCCCCCAGAACCAGAAGAGGGCCTGAAGCAATCCTGCGCTTTTGCGGCCAGCTCCCAAAAAAGCGAGTTGAAAAATGGAGCTCAGGGGCACTGCAATTCACAAACCTGCAGAGTTTTAAATGATACCTCTCGTCCACAAATATATTAAGGGAAGGCAACAAAGAGGCTTTGAAAGCAAGGCAGAATTGCAGGAAACAGATTTCAGGAGGTAGATTCGAATCGCCTTGAAAGCACATGAAAAGCGGCAAAACGTGGACAATGATGCCCTTGGCCAAAAAGGGCGTATGCGTTTTTTCCTGAATATATTCAGGAAAAAACGCATACGCCCTTTTTGGCCAACCAAGCAACCTGGAAAGGCCAATCAGCGCTCCAAAGAAGTCTCGCTTCCCAGCGGGCAAAAGGGCCATGCGGAAAAAAGTGTCCAAACCAGAAATGCAGGACCGGCCATGGAGAAATGGGAGCCTTGCTACGCTGATGGGTGGGATGTAAATTGCCAACAGCCACTCTGGAGAAGTGTACGGTGTGTTCTGAAACATCTAAAAAACACAGCTTGGAGAGCATAGGGCACTTCCACTCATGGGCGTATAAATTGGGAAAACTAAAAATCAGCAAGACACAGGCACCCCAAAGTTTAGGGCTGCTCTGTTGACAAGAACCCCCACTTCATTACACCTTAAATATCCTAGGAAAGAGAAAAATGGATAAAGAAGTTGGGGTCCTCATGTACAATGGAATATCACTCAGCCATGAAATCCACGTCATAAGGCTAGTAGCAGCACGATGAGTGGATTTAGGTACGACGATTCTAAGTGAAATAAGTCACACAGAAAAAGACACTTATCATAAGATATCACTTCTAGAGGGAATGTAAAAACCGCTACACTTGAACTGAATTACAAAACAGAACAGAGTCACACGTTTAGAAAACACACTATGGCTGCTGAACGGGAAAGGTGAGGTGGGGTGATGCATAAAACAAGGGTTTCAAATTAGCTCAGATACCGTTCCATAAACCCAATATGTAAGAGACAAGACCTATTCCTTTTTCAGTGAACTGGACTCAACACCCCCTATTCACCGCACAAGAATATATCTGACTAGTAAGAATCTTCAAACCTATGTATTGATATCTCTCTGTAAGTGAGTCAAGGGGGTGTAAAGCGGCATAAACACAGCCGTGAAAAGGAGCTAAACCCCATTATAAAAATAAATTACTTTTCAAAACCCGTGAAACAAAGGCAGTGAAAGAGAGAGAAATTCTTACAAAATTCGTTCAGGGGCTGTGATGCAACCTGGATTGACCAAATCTAGACCCACAGCTGATTGAGACATAAGGGTGGACACTCTTGGGGCTGAGAGGTTCGGTGAGGTTGGGTGAGCCAACGCAGACCCTTTCAAGTAATACTGCATGGTACCCATCCCATGGGTCCCAAATCTCCAGGTTCAAGGGCATCTTCCTACGTCGAAAACAGGCATGAGAAACCCAGAAGATGGTACACCGTGTGATCGGGAAAGTTTTCTAAAACGCACCTCATTTCTCATCTCCTTTGCTCGGGTTCGCCATTCCAGCCGATTTACTAGCCATCTCCCTCCTTGGAGAATCAGCACCTTTAACCTCCTGTTCCGTACAGGTTGCAATTTGTCCTGAGGATGAACGGGAAGAGGGGGAACCAATGAGAGACTAGCTCTAGGTGTTGGGACAGGCACAGGTCACTCTATTTTCCCATCAGGAAGAAGAATTAAGCACAAGCTCAGCCTGCCCCCCAGAACCAGAAGAGGGCCTGAAGCAATCCTGCGCTTTTGCGGCCAGCTCCCAAAAAAGCGAGTTGAAAAATGGAGCTCAGGGGCACTGCAATTCACAAACCTGCAGAGTTTTAAATGATACCTCTCGTCCACAAATATATTAAGGGAAGGCAATGAAGAGGCTTTGAAAGCAAGGCAGAATTGCAGGAAACAGATTTCAGGAGGTAGATTCGAATCGCCTTGAAAGCACATGAAAAGCGGCAAAACGTGGACAATGATGCCCTTGGCCAAAAAGGGCGTATGCGTTTTTTCCTGAATATATTCAGGAAAAAACGCATACGCCCTTTTTGGCCAACCAAGCAACCTGGAAAGGCCAATCAGCGCTCCAAAGAAGTCTCGCTTCCCAGCGGGCAAAAGGGCCATGCGGAAAAAAGTGTCCAAACCAGAAATGCAGGACCGGCCATGGAGAAATGGGAGCCTTGCTACGCTGATGGGTGGGATGTAAATTGCCAACAGCCACTCTGGAGAAGTGTACGGTGTGTTCTGAAACATCTAAAAAACACAGCTTGGAGAGCATAGGGCACTTCCACTCATGGGCGTATAAATTGGGAAAACTAAAAATCAGCAAGACACAGGCACCCCAAAGTTTAGGGCTGCTCTGTGGACAAGAACCCCCACTTCATTACACCTTAAATATCCTAGGAAAGAGAAAAATGGATAAAGAAGTTGGGGTCCTCATGTACAATGGAATATCACTCAGCCATGAAATCCACGTCATAAGGCTAGTAGCAGCACGATGAGTGGATTTAGGTACGACGATTCTAAGTGAAATAAGTCACACAGAAAAAGACACTTATCATAAGATATCACTTCTAGAGGGAATGTAAAAACCGCTACACTTGAACTGAATTACAAAACAGAACAGAGTCACACGTTTAGAAAACACACTATGGCTGCTGAACGGGAAAGGTGAGGTGGGGTGATGCATAAAACAAGGGTTTCAAATTAGCTCAGATACCGTTCCATAAACCCAATATGTAAGAGACAAGACCTATTCCTTTTTCAGTGAACTGGACTCAACACCCCCTATTCACCGCACAAGAATATATCTGACTAGTAAGAATCTTCAAACCTATGTATTGATATCTCTCTGTAAGTGAGTCAAGGGGGTGTAAAGCGGCATAAACACAGCGTGAAAAGCAGCTAAACCCCATTATAAAAATAAATTACTTTTCAAAACCCGTGAAACAAAGGCAGTGAAAGAGAGAGGAATTCTTACAAAATCGTTCAGGGGCTGTGATGCAACCTGGATTGACCATATCTAGACCCACAGCTGATTGAGACATAAGGGTGGACACTCTTGGGGCTGAGAGGTTCGGTGAGGTTGGGTGAGCCAACGCAGACCCTTTCAAGTAATACTGCATGGTACCCATCCCATGGGTCCCAAATCTCCAGGTTCAAGGGCATCTTCCTACATCGAAAACAGGCATGAGAAACCCAGAAGATGGTACACCGTGTGATCGGGAAAGGTTTCTAAAACGCACCTCATTTCTCATCTCCTTTGCTCGGGTTCGCCATTCCAGCCGATTTACTAGCCATCTCCCTCCTTGGAGAATCAGCACCTTTAACCTCCTGTTCCGTACAGGTTGCAATTTGTCCTGAGGATGAACGGGAAGAGGGGGAACCAATGAGAGACTAGCTCTAGGTGTTGGGACAGGCACAGGTCACTCTATTTTCCCATCAGGAAGGAGAAATAAGCACAAGCTCAGCCTGCCCCCCAGAACGAGAAGAGGGCCTGAAGCAATCCTGCGCTTTTGCGGCCAGCTCCCAAAAAAGCGAGTTGAAAAATGGAGCTCAGGGGCACTGCAATTCACAAACCTGCAGAGTTTTAAATGATACCTCTCGTCCACAAATATATTAAGGGAAGGCAACGAAGAGGCTTTGAAAGCAAGGCAGAATTGCAGGAAACAGATTTCAGGAGGTAGATTCGAATCGCCTTGAAAGCACATGAAAAGCGGCAAAACGTGGACAATGATGCCCTTGGCCAAAAAGGGCGTATGCGTTTTTTCCTGAATATATTCAGGAAAAAACGCATACGCCCTTTTTGGCCAACCAAGCAACCTGGAAAGGCCAATCAGCGCTCCAAAGAAGTCTCGCTTCCCAGCGGGCAAAAGGGCCATGCGGAAAAAAGTGTCCAAACCAGAAATGCAGGACCGGCCATGGAGAAATGGGAGCCTTGCTACGCTGATGGGTGGGATGTAAATTGCCAACAGCCACTCTGGAGAAGTGTACGGTGTGTTCTGAAACATCTAAAAAACACAGCTTGGAGAGCATAGGGCACTTCCACTCATGGGCGTATAAATTGGGAAAACTAAAAATCAGCAAGACACAGGCACCCCAAAGTTTAGGGCTGCTCTGTGGACAAGAACCCCCACTTCATTACACCTTAAATATCCTAGGAAAGAGAAAAATGGATAAAGAAGTTGGGGTCCTCATGTACAATGGAATATCACTCAGCCATGAAATCCACGTCATAAGGCTAGTAGCAGCACGATGAGTGGATTTAGGTACGACGATTCTAAGTGAAATAAGTCACACAGAAAAAGACACTTATCATAAGATATCACTTAGAGAGGGAATGTAAAAACCGCTACACTTGAACTGAATTACAAAACAGAACAGAGTCACACGTTTAGAAAACACACTATGGCTGCTGAACGGGAAAGGTGAGGTGGGGTGATGCATAAAACAAGGGTTTCAAATTAGCTCAGATACCGTTCCATAAACCCAATATGTAAGAGACAAGACCTATTCCTTTTTCAGTGAACTGGACTCAACACCCCCTATTCACCGCACAAGAATATATCTGACTAGTAAGAATCTTCAAACCTATGTATTGATATCTCTCTGTAAGTGAGTCAAGGGGGTGTAAAGCGGCATAAACACAGCGTGAAAAGCAGCTAAACCCCATTATAAAAATAAATTACTTTTCAAAACCCGTGAAACAAAGGCAGTGAAAGAGAGAGAAATTCTTACAAAATTCGTTCAGGGGCTGTGATGCAACCTGGATTGACCATATCTAGACCCACAGCTGATTGAGACATAAGGGTGGACACTCTTGGGGCTGAGAGGTTCGGTGAGGTTGGGTGAGCCAACGCAGACCCTTTCAAGTAATACTGCATGGTACCCATCCCATGGGTCCCAAATCTCCAGGTTCAAGGGCATCTTCCTACGTCGAAAACAGGCATGAGAAACCCAGAAGATGGTACACTGTGTGATCGGGAAAGGTTTCTAAAACGCACCTCATTTCTCATCTCCTTTGCTCGGGTTCGCCATTCCAGCCGATTTACTAGCCATCTCCCTCCTTGGAGAATCAGCACCTTTAACCTCCTGTTCCGTACAGGTTGCAATTTGTCCTGAGGATGAACGGGAAGAGGGGGAACCAATGAGAGACTAGCTCTAGGTGTTGGGACAGGCACAGGTCACTCTATTTTCCCATCAGGAAGGAGAATTAAGCACAAGCTCAGCCTGCCCCCCAGAACCAGAAGAGGGCCTGAAGCAATCCTGCGCTTTTGCGGCCAGCTCCCAAAAAAGCGAGTTGAAAAATGGAGCTCAGGGGCACTGCAATTCACAAACCTGCAGAGTTTTAAATGATACCTCTCGTCCACAAATATATTAAGGGAAGGCAACAAAGAGGCTTTGAAAGCAAGGCAGAATTGCAGGAAACAGATTTCAGGAGGTAGATTCGAATCGCCTTGAAAGCACATGAAAAGCGGCAAAACGTGGACAATGATGCCCTTGGCCAAAAAGGGCGTATGCGTTTTTTCCTGAATATATTCAGGAAAAAACGCATACGCCCTTTTTGGCCAACCAAGCAACCTGGAAAGGCCAATCAGCGCTCCAAAGAAGTCTCGCTTCCCAGCGGGCAAAAGGGCCATGCGGAAAAAAGTGTCCAAACCAGAAATGCAGGACCGGCCATGGAGAAATGGGAGCCTTGCTACGCTGATGGGTGGGATGTAAATTGCCAACAGCCACTCTGGAGAAGTGTACGGTGTGTTCTGAAACATCTAAAAAACACAGCTTGGAGAGCATAGGGCACTTCCACTCATGGGCGTATAAATTGGGAAAACTAAAAATCAGCAAGACACAGGCACCCCAAAGTTTAGGGCTGCTCTGTTGACAAGAACCCCCACTTCATTACACCTTAAATATCCTAGGAAAGAGAAAAATGGATAAAGAAGTTGGGGTCCTCATGTACAATGGAATATCACTCAGCCATGAAATCCACGTCATAAGGCTAGTAGCAGCACGATGAGTGGATTTAGGTACGACGATTCTAAGTGAAATAAGTCACACAGAAAAAGACACTTATCATAAGATATCACTTCTAGAGGGAATGTAAAAACCGCTACACTTGAACTGAATTACAAAACAGAACAGAGTCACACGTTTAGAAAACACACTATGGCTGCTGAACGGGAAAGGTGAGGTGGGGTGATGCATAAAACAAGGGTTTCAAATTAGCTCAGATACCGTTCCATAAACCCAATATGTAAGAGACAAGACCTATTCCTTTTTCAGTGAACTGGACTCAACACCCCCTATTCACCGCACAAGAATATATCTGACTAGTAAGAATCTTCAAACCTATGTATTGATATCTCTCTGTAAGTGAGTCAAGGGGGTGTAAAGCGGCATAAACACAGCCGTGAAAAGGAGCTAAACCCCATTATAAAAATAAATTACTTTTCAAAACCCGTGAAACAAAGGCAGTGAAAGAGAGAGAAATTCTTACAAAATTCGTTCAGGGGCTGTGATGCAACCTGGATTGACCAAATCTAGACCCACAGCTGATTGAGACATAAGGGTGGACACTCTTGGGGCTGAGAGGTTCGGTGAGGTTGGGTGAGCCAACGCAGACCCTTTCAAGTAATACTGCATGGTACCCATCCCATGGGTCCCAAATCTCCAGGTTCAAGGGCATCTTCCTACGTCGAAAACAGGCATGAGAAACCCAGAAGATGGTACACCGTGTGATCGGGAAAGTTTTCTAAAACGCACCTCATTTCTCATCTCCTTTGCTCGGGTTCGCCATTCCAGCCGATTTACTAGCCATCTCCCTCCTTGGAGAATCAGCACCTTTAACCTCCTGTTCCGTACAGGTTGCAATTTGTCCTGAGGATGAACGGGAAGAGGGGGAACCAATGAGAGACTAGCTCTAGGTGTTGGGACAGGCACAGGTCACTCTATTTTCCCATCAGGAAGAAGAATTAAGCACAAGCTCAGCCTGCCCCCCAGAACCAGAAGAGGGCCTGAAGCAATCCTGCGCTTTTGCGGCCAGCTCCCAAAAAAGCGAGTTGAAAAATGGAGCTCAGGGGCACTGCAATTCACAAACCTGCAGAGTTTTAAATGATACCTCTCGTCCACAAATATATTAAGGGAAGGCAATGAAGAGGCTTTGAAAGCAAGGCAGAATTGCAGGAAACAGATTTCAGGAGGTAGATTCGAATCGCCTTGAAAGCACATGAAAAGCGGCAAAACGTGGACAATGATGCCCTTGGCCAAAAAGGGCGTATGCGTTTTTTCCTGAATATATTCAGGAAAAAACGCATACGCCCTTTTTGGCCAACCAAGCAACCTGGAAAGGCCAATCAGCGCTCCAAAGAAGTCTCGCTTCCCAGCGGGCAAAAGGGCCATGCGGAAAAAAGTGTCCAAACCAGAAATGCAGGACCGGCCATGGAGAAATGGGAGCCTTGCTACGCTGATGGGTGGGATGTAAATTGCCAACAGCCACTCTGGAGAAGTGTACGGTGTGTTCTGAAACATCTAAAAAACACAGCTTGGAGAGCATAGGGCACTTCCACTCATGGGCGTATAAATTGGGAAAACTAAAAATCAGCAAGACACAGGCACCCCAAAGTTTAGGGCTGCTCTGTGGACAAGAACCCCCACTTCATTACACCTTAAATATCCTAGGAAAGAGAAAAATGGATAAAGAAGTTGTGGTCCTCATGTACAATGGAATATCACTCAGCCATGAAATCCACGTCATAAGGCTAGTAGCAGCACGATGAGTGGATTTAGGTACGACGATTCTAAGTGAAATAAGTCACACAGAAAAAGACACTTATCATAAGATATCACTTCTAGAGGGAATGTAAAAACCGCTACACTTGAACTGAATTACAAAACAGAACAGAGTCACACGTTTAGAAAACACACTATGGCTGCTGAACGGGAAAGGTGAGGTGGGGTGATGCATAAAACAAGGGTTTCAAATTAGCTCAGATACCGTTCCATAAACCCAATATGTAAGAGACAAGACCTATTCCTTTTTCAGTGAACTGGACTCAACACCCCCTATTCACCGCACAAGAATATATCTGACTAGTAAGAATCTTCAAACCTATGTATTGATATCTCTCTGTAAGTGAGTCAAGGGGGTGTAAAGCGGCATAAACACAGCGTGAAAAGCAGCTAAACCCCATTATAAAAATAAATTACTTTTCAAAACCCGTGAAACAAAGGCAGTGAAAGAGAGAGAAATTCTTACAAAATTCGTTCAGGGGCTGTGATGCAACCTGGATTGACCATATCTAGACCCACAGCTGATTGAGACATAAGGGTGGACACTCTTGGGGCTGAGAGGTTCGGTGAGGTTGGGTGAGCCAACGCAGACCCTTTCAAGTAATACTGCATGGTACCCATCCCATGGGTCCCAAATCTCCAGGTTCAAGGGCATCTTCCTACATCGAAAACAGGCATGAGAAACCCAGAAGATGGTACACCGTGTGATCGGGAAAGGTTTCTAAAACGCACCTCATTTCTCATCTCCTTTGCTCGGGTTCGCCATTCCAGCCGATTTACTAGCCATCTCCCTCCTTGGAGAATCAGCACCTTTATCCTCCTGTTCCGTACAGGTTGCAATTTGTCCTGAGGATGAAGGGGAAGAGGGGGAACCAATGAGAGACTAGCTCTAGGTGTTGGGACAGGCACAGGTCACTCTATTTTCCCATCAGGAAGAAGAATTAAGCACAAGCTCAGCCTGCCCCCCAGAACCAGAAGAGGGCCTGAAGCAATCCTGCGCTTTTGCGGCCAGCTCCCAAAAAAGCGAGTTGAAAAATGGAGCTCAGGGGCACTGCAATTCACAAACCTGCAGAGTTTTAAATGATACCTCTCGTCCACAAATATATTAAGGGAAGGCAACGAAGAGGCTTTGAAAGCAAGGCAGAATTGCAGGAAACAGATTTCAGGAGGTAGATTCGAATCGCCTTGAAAGCACATGAAAAGCGGCAAAACGTGGACAATGATGCCCTTGGCCAAAAAGGGCGTATGCGTTTTTTCCTGAATATATTCAGGAAAAAACGCATACGCCCTTTTTGGCCAACCAAGCAACCTGGAAAGGCCAATCAGCGCTCCAAAGAAGTCTCGCTTCCCAGCGGGCAAAAGGGCCATGCGGAAAAAAGTGTCCAAACCAGAAATGCAGGACCGGCCATGGAGAAATGGGAGCCTTGCTACGCTGATGGGTGGGATGTAAATTGCCAACAGCCACTCTGGAGAAGTGTACGGTGTGTTCTGAAACATCTAAAAAACACAGCTTGGAGAGCATAGGGCACTTCCACTCATGGGCGTATAAATTGGGAAAACTAAAAATCAGCAAGACACAGGCACCCCAAAGTTTAGGGCTGCTCTGTTGACAAGAACCCCCACTTCATTACACCTTAAATATCCTAGGAAAGAGAAAAATGGATAAAGAAGTTGTGGTCCTCATGTACAATGGAATATCACTCAGCCATGAAATCAACGTCATAAGGCTAATAGCAGCACGATGAGTGGATTTAGGTACGACGATTCTAAGTGAAATAAGTCACACAGGAAAAGACACTTATCATAAGATATCACTTCTAGAGGGAATGTAAAAACCGCTACACTTGAACTGAATTACAAAACAGAACAGAGTCACACGTTTAGAAAACACACTATGGCTGCTGAACGGGAAAGGTGAGGTGGGGTGATGCATAAAACAAGGGTTTCAAATTAGCTCAGATACCGTTCCATAAACCCAATATGTAAGAGACAAGACCTATTTCTTTTTCAGTGAACTGGACTCAACACGCCCTATTCACCGCACAAGAATATATCTGACTAGTAAGAATCTTCAAACCTATGTATTGATATCTCTCTGTAAGTGAGTCAAGGGGGTGTAAAGCGGCATAAACACAGCCGTGAAAAGCAGCTAAACCCCATTATAAAAATAAATTACTTTTCAAAACCCGTGAAACAAAGACAGTGAAAGAGAGAGAAATTCTTACAAAATTCGTTCAGGGGCTGTGATGCAACCTGGATTGACCATATCTAGACCCACAGCTGATTGAGACATCAGGGTGGACACTCTTGGGGCTGAGAGGTTCGGTGAGGTTGGGTGAGCCAACGCAGACCCTTTCAAGTAATACTGCATGGTACCCATCCCATGGGTCCCAAATCTCCAGGTTCAAGGGCATCTTCCTACGTCGAAAACAGGCATGAGAAACCCAGAAGATGGTACACCGTGTGATCGGGAAAGGTTTCTAAAACGCACCTCATTTCTCATCTCCTTTGCTCGGGTTCGCCATTCCAGCCGATTTACTAGCCATCTCCCTCCTTGGAGAATCAGCACCTTTAACCTCCTGTTCCGTACAGGTTGCAATTTGTCCTGAGGATGAACGGGAAGAGGGGGAACCAATGAGAGACTAGCTCTAGGTGTTGGGACAGGCACAGGTCACTCTATTTTCCCATCAGGAAGAAGAATTAAGCACAAGCTCAGCCTGCCCCCCAGAACCAGAAGAGGGCCTGAAGCAATCCTGCGCTTTTGTGGCCAGGTCCCAAAAAAGCGAGTTGAAAAATGGAGCTCAGGGGCACTGCAATTCACAAACCTGCAGAGTTTTAAATGATACCTCTCGTCCACAAATATATTAAGGGAAGGCAACGAAGAGGCTTTGAAAGCAAGGCAGAATTGCAGGAAACAGATTTCAGGAGGTAGATTCGAATCGCCTTGAAAGCACATGAAAAGCGGCAAAACGTGGACAATGATGCCCTTGGCCAAAAAGGGCGTATGCGTTTTTTCCTGAATATATTCAGGAAAAAACGCATACGCCCTTTTTGGCCAACCAAGCAACCTGGAAAGGCCAATCAGCGCTCCAAAGAAGTCTCGCTTCCCAGCGGGCAAAAGGGCCATGCGGAAAAAAGTGTCCAAACCAGAAATGCAGGACCGGCCATGGAGAAATGGGAGCCTTGCTACGCTGATGGGTGGGATGTAAATTGCCAACAGCCACTCTGGAGAAGTGTACGGTGTGTTCTGAAACATCTAAAAAACACAGCTTGGAGAGCATAGGGCACTTCCACTCATGGGCGTATAAATTGGGAAAACTAAAAATCAGCAAGACACAGGCACCCCAAAGTTTAGGGCTGCTCTGTTGACAAGAACCCCCACTTCATTACACCTTAAATATCCTAGGAAAGAGAAAAATGGATAAAGAAGTTGGGGTCCTCATGTACAATGGAATATCACTCAGCCATGAAATCCACGTCATAAGGCTAGTAGCAGCACGATGAGTGGATTTAGGTACGACGATTCTAAGTGAAATAAGTCACACAGAAAAAGACACTTATCATAAGATATCACTTCTAGAGGGAATGTAAAAACCGCTACACTTGAACTGAATTACAAAACAGAACAGAGTCACACGTTTAGAAAACACACTATGGCTGCTGAACGGGAAAGGTGAGGTGGGGTGATGCATAAAACAAGGGTTTCAAATTAGCTCAGATACCGTTCCATAAACCCAATATGTAAGAGACAAGACCTATTTCTTTTTCAGTGAACTGGACTCAACACGCCCTATTCACCGCACAAGAATATATCTGACTAGTAAGAATCTTCAAACCTATGTATTGATATCTCTCTGTAAGTGAGTCAAGGGGGTGTAAAGCGGCATAAACACAGCCGTGAAAAGCAGCTAAACCCCATTATAAAAATAAATTACTTTTCAAAACCCGTGAAACAAAGACAGTGAAAGAGAGAGAAATTCTTACAAAATTCGTTCAGGGGCTGTGATGCAACCTGGATTGACCATATCTAGACCCACAGCTGATTGAGACATCAGGGTGGACACTCTTGGGGCTGAGAGGTTCGGTGAGGTTGGGTGAGCCAACGCAGACCCTTTCAAGTAATACTGCATGGTACCCATCCCATGGGTCCCAAATCTCCAGGTTCAAGGGCATCTTCCTACGTCGAAAACAGGCATGAGAAACCCAGAAGATGGTACACCGTGTGATCGGGAAAGGTTTCTAAAACGCACCTCATTTCTCATCTCCTTTGCTCGGGTTCGCCATTCCAGCCGATTTACTAGCCATCTCCCTCCTTGGAGAATCAGCACCTTTAACCTCCTGTTCCGTACAGGTTGCAATTTGTCCTGAGGATGAACGGGAAGAGGGGGAACCAATGAGAGACTAGCTCTAGGTGTTGGGACAGGCACAGGTCACTCTATTTTCCCATCAGGAAGAAGAATTAAGCACAAGCTCAGCCTGCCCCCCAGAACCAGAAGAGGGCCTGAAGCAATCCTGCGCTTTTGTGGCCAGGTCCCAAAAAAGCGAGTTGAAAAATGGAGCTCAGGGGCACTGCAATTCACAAACCTGCAGAGTTTTAAATGATACCTCTCGTCCACAAATATATTAAGGGAAGGCAACGAAGAGGCTTTGAAAGCAAGGCAGAATTGCAGGAAACAGATTTCAGGAGGTAGATTCGAATCGCCTTGAAAGCACATGAAAAGCGGCAAAACGTGGACAATGATGCCCTTGGCCAAAAAGGGCGTATGCGTTTTTTCCTGAATATATTCAGGAAAAAACGCATACGCCCTTTTTGGCCAACCAAGCAACCTGGAAAGGCCAATCAGCGCTCCAAAGAAGTCTCGCTTCCCAGCGGGCAAAAGGGCCATGCGGAAAAAAGTGTCCAAACCAGAAATGCAGGACCGGCCATGGAGAAATGGGAGCCTTGCTACGCTGATGGGTGGGATGTAAATTGCCAACAGCCACTCTGGAGAAGTGTACGGTGTGTTCTGAAACATCTAAAAAACACAGCTTGGAGAGCATAGGGCACTTCCACTCATGGGCGTATAAATTGGGAAAACTAAAAATCAGCAAGACACAGGCACCCCAAAGTTTAGGGCTGCTCTGTTGACAAGAACCCCCACTTCATTACACCTTAAATATCCTAGGAAAGAGAAAAATGGATAAAGAAGTTGGGGTCCTCATGTACAATGGAATATCACTCAGCCATGAAATCCACGTCATAAGGCTAGTAGCAGCACGATGAGTGGATTTAGGTACGACGATTCTAAGTGAAATAAGTCACACAGAAAAAGACACTTATCATAAGATATCACTTCTAGAGGGAATGTAAAAACCGCTACACTTGAACTGAATTACAAAACAGAACAGAGTCACACGTTTAGAAAACACACTATGGCTGCTGAACGGGAAAGGTGAGGTGGGGTGATGCATAAAACAAGGGTTTCAAATTAGCTCAGATACCGTTCCATAAACCCAATATGTAAGAGACAAGACCTATTCCTTTTTCAGTGAACTGGACTCAACACCCCCTATTCACCGCACAAGAATATATCTGACTAGTAAGAATCTTCAAACCTATGTATTGATATCTCTCTGTAAGTGAGTCAAGGGGGTGTAAAGCGGCATAAACACAGCCGTGAAAAGGAGCTAAACCCCATTATAAAAATAAATTACTTTTCAAAACCCGTGAAACAAAGGCAGTGAAAGAGAGAGAAATTCTTACAAAATTCGTTCAGGGGCTGTGATGCAACCTGGATTGACCAAATCTAGACCCACAGCTGATTGAGACATAAGGGTGGACACTCTTGGGGCTGAGAGGTTCGGTGAGGTTGGGTGAGCCAACGCAGACCCTTTCAAGTAATACTGCATGGTACCCATCCCATGGGTCCCAAATCTCCAGGTTCAAGGGCATCTTCCTACGTCGAAAACAGGCATGAGAAACCCAGAAGATGGTACACCGTGTGATCGGGAAAGTTTTCTAAAACGCACCTCATTTCTCATCTCCTTTGCTCGGGTTCGCCATTCCAGCCGATTTACTAGCCATCTCCCTCCTTGGAGAATCAGCACCTTTAACCTCCTGTTCCGTACAGGTTGCAATTTGTCCTGAGGATGAACGGGAAGAGGGGGAACCAATGAGAGACTAGCTCTAGGTGTTGGGACAGGCACAGGTCACTCTATTTTCCCATCAGGAAGAAGAATTAAGCACAAGCTCAGCCTGCCCCCCAGAACCAGAAGAGGGCCTGAAGCAATCCTGCGCTTTTGCGGCCAGCTCCCAAAAAAGCGAGTTGAAAAATGGAGCTCAGGGGCACTGCAATTCACAAACCTGCAGAGTTTTAAATGATACCTCTCGTCCACAAATATATTAAGGGAAGGCAATGAAGAGGCTTTGAAAGCAAGGCAGAATTGCAGGAAACAGATTTCAGGAGGTAGATTCGAATCGCCTTGAAAGCACATGAAAAGCGGCAAAACGTGGACAATGATGCCCTTGGCCAAAAAGGGCGTATGCGTTTTTTCCTGAATATATTCAGGAAAAAACGCATACGCCCTTTTTGGCCAACCAAGCAACCTGGAAAGGCCAATCAGCGCTCCAAAGAAGTCTCGCTTCCCAGCGGGCAAAAGGGCCATGCGGAAAAAAGTGTCCAAACCAGAAATGCAGGACCGGCCATGGAGAAATGGGAGCCTTGCTACGCTGATGGGTGGGATGTAAATTGCCAACAGCCACTCTGGAGAAGTGTACGGTGTGTTCTGAAACATCTAAAAAACACAGCTTGGAGAGCATAGGGCACTTCCACTCATGGGCGTATAAATTGGGAAAACTAAAAATCAGCAAGACACAGGCACCCCAAAGTTTAGGGCTGCTCTGTTGACAAGAACCCCCACTTCATTACACCTTAAATATCCTAGGAAAGAGAAAAATGGATAAAGAAGTTGGGGTCCTCATGTACAATGGAATATCACTCAGCCATGAAATCCACGTCATAAGGCTAGTAGCAGCACGATGAGTGGATTTAGGTACGACGATTCTAAGTGAAATAAGTCACACAGAAAAAGACACTTATCATAAGATATCACTTCTAGAGGGAATGTAAAAACCGCTACACTTGAACTGAATTACAAAACAGAACAGAGTCACACGTTTAGAAAACACACTATGGCTGCTGAACGGGAAAGGTGAGGTGGGGTGATGCATAAAACAAGGGTTTCAAATTAGCTCAGATACCGTTCCATAAACCCAATATGTAAGAGACAAGACCTATTCCTTTTTCAGTGAACTGGACTCAACACCCCCTATTCACCGCACAAGAATATATCTGACTAGTAAGAATCTTCAAACCTATGTATTGATATCTCTCTGTAAGTGAGTCAAGGGGGTGTAAAGCGGCATAAACACAGCCGTGAAAAGGAGCTAAACCCCATTATAAAAATAAATTACTTTTCAAAACCCGTGAAACAAAGGCAGTGAAAGAGAGAGAAATTCTTACAAAATTCGTTCAGGGGTGTGCATGCAACCTGGATTGACCAAATCTAGACCCACAGCTGATTGAGACATAAGGGTGGACACTCTTGGGGCTGAGAGGTTCGGTGAGGTTGGGTGAGCCAACGCAGACCCTTTCAAGTAATACTGCATGGTACCCATCCCATGGGTCCCAAATCTCCAGGTTCAAGGGCATCTTCCTACGTCGAAAACAGGCATGAGAAACCCAGAAGATGGTACACCGTGTGATCGGGAAAGTTTTCTAAAACGCACCTCATTTCTCATCTCCTTTGCTCGGGTTCGCCATTCCAGCCGATTTACTAGCCATCTCCCTCCTTGGAGAATCAGCACCTTTAACCTCCTGTTCCGTACAGGTTGCAATTTGTCCTGAGGATGAACGGGAAGAGGGGGAACCAATGAGAGACTAGCTCTAGGTGTTGGGACAGGCACAGGTCACTCTATTTTCCCATCAGGAAGAAGAATTAAGCACAAGCTCAGCCTGCCCCCCAGAACCAGAAGAGGGCCTGAAGCAATCCTGCGCTTTTGCGGCCAGCTCCCAAAAAAGCGAGTTGAAAAATGGAGCTCAGGGGCACTGCAATTCACAAACCTGCAGAGTTTTAAATGATACCTCTCGTCCACAAATATATTAAGGGAAGGCAATGAAGAGGCTTTGAAAGCAAGGCAGAATTGCAGGAAACAGATTTCAGGAGGTAGATTCGAATCGCCTTGAAAGCACATGAAAAGCGGCAAAACGTGGACAATGATGCCCTTGGCCAAAAAGGGCGTATGCGTTTTTTCCTGAATATATTCAGGAAAAAACGCATACGCCCTTTTTGGCCAACCAAGCAACCTGGAAAGGCCAATCAGCGCTCCAAAGAAGTCTCGCTTCCCAGCGGGCAAAAGGGCCATGCGGAAAAAAGTGTCCAAACCAGAAATGCAGGACCGGCCATGGAGAAATGGGAGCCTTGCTACGCTGATGGGTGGGATGTAAATTGCCAACAGCCACTCTGGAGAAGTGTACGGTGTGTTCTGAAACATAAAAAAAACACAGCTTGGAGAGCATAGGGCACTTCCACTCATGGGCGTATAAATTGGGAAAACTAAAAATCAGCAAGACACAGGCACCCCAAAGTTTAGGGCTGCTCTGTGGACAAGAACCCCCCACTTCATTACACCTTAAATATCCTAGGAAAGAGAAAAATGGATAAAGAAGTTGTGGTCCTCATGTACAATGGAATATCACTCAGCCATGAAATCCACGTCATAAGGCTAGTAGCAGCACGATGAGTGGATTTAGGTACGACGATTCTAAGTGAAATAAGTCACACAGAAAAAGACACTTATCATAAGATATCACTTCTAGAGGGAATGTAAAAACCGCTACACTTGAACTGAATTACAAAACAGAACAGAGTCACACGTTTAGAAAACACACTATGGCTGCTGAACGGGAAAGGTGAGGTGGGGTGATGCATAAAACAAGGGTTTCAAATTAGCTCAGATACCGTTCCATAAACCCAATATGTAAGAGACAAGACCTATTCCTTTTTCAGTGAACTGGACTCAACACCCCCTATTCACCGCACAAGAATATATCTGACTAGTAAGAATCTTCAAACCTATGTATTGATATCTCTCTGTAAGTGAGTCAAGGGGGTGTAAAGCGGCATAAACACAGCGTGAAAAGCAGCTAAACCCCATTATAAAAATAAATTACTTTTCAAAACCCGTGAAACAAAGGCAGTGAAAGAGAGAGAAATTCTTACAAAATTCGTTCAGGGGCTGTGATGCAACCTGGATTGACCATATCTAGACCCACAGCTGATTGAGACATAAGGGTGGACACTCTTGGGGCTGAGAGGTTCGGTGAGGTTGGGTGAGCCAACGCAGACCCTTTCAAGTAATACTGCATGGTACCCATCCCATGGGTCCCAAATCTCCAGGTTCAAGGGCATCTTCCTACATCGAAAACAGGCATGAGAAACCCAGAAGATGGTACACCGTGTGATCGGGAAAGGTTTCTAAAACGCACCTCATTTCTCATCTCCTTTGCTCGGGTTCGCCATTCCAGCCGATTTACTAGCCATCTCCCTCCTTGGAGAATCAGCACCTTTAACCTCCTGTTCCGTACAGGTTGCAATTTGTCCTGAGGATGAAGGGGAAGAGGGGGAACCAATGAGAGACTAGCTCTAGGTGTTGGGACAGGCACAGGTCACTCTATTTTCCCATCAGGAAGAAGAATTAAGCACAAGCTCAGCCTGCCCCCCAGAACCAGAAGAGGGCCTGAAGCAATCCTGCGCTTTTGCGGCCAGCTCCCAAAAAAGCGAGTTGAAAAATGGAGCTCAGGGGCACTGCAATTCACAAACCTGCAGAGTTTTAAATGATACCTCTCGTCCACAAATATATTAAGGGAAGGCAACGAAGAGGCTTTGAAAGCAAGGCAGAATTGCAGGAAACAGATTTCAGGAGGTAGATTCGAATCGCCTTGAAAGCACATGAAAAGCGGCAAAACGTGGACAATGATGCCCTTGGCCAAAAAGGGCGTATGCGTTTTTTCCTGAATATATTCAGGAAAAAACGCATACGCCCTTTTTGGCCAACCAAGCAACCTGGAAAGGCCAATCAGCGCTCCAAAGAAGTCTCGCTTCCCAGCGGGCAAAAGGGCCATGCGGAAAAAAGTGTCCAAACCAGAAATGCAGGACCGGCCATGGAGAAATGGGAGCCTTGCTACGCTGATGGGTGGGATGTAAATTGCCAACAGCCACTCTGGAGAAGTGTACGGTGTGTTCTGAAACATCTAAAAAAACACAGCTTGGAGAGCATAGGGCACTTCCACTCATGGGCGTATAAATTGGGAAAACTAAAAATCAGCAAGACACAGGCACCCCAAAGTTTAGGGCTGCTCTGTGGACAAGAACCCCCACTTCATTACACCTTAAATATCCTAGGAAAGAGAAAAATGGATAAAGAAGTTGTGGTCCTCATGT
>NW_026645991.1:0-66000 GCF_949987535.1 Balaenoptera acutorostrata
TGAATAGGGGGTGTTGAGTCCAGTTCTCTGAGCAATGAGTAGGTCTTGTCTACTACATATTGGGTTTATGGAACGGTATCTGAGCTAATTTGAAACCCTTGTTTTATGCATCACCCCACCTCACCTTTCCCGTTCAGCAACCATAGTGTGTTTTCTAAACGTGTGACTCTGTTCTGTTTTGTAATTCAGTTCAAGTGTAGCGTTTTTTACATTCCCTCTATAAGTGATATCTTATGATAAGTGTCATTTTCTGTGTGACTTATTTCACTTAGAATCATCGTACCTAAATCCACTCATCGTGCTGCTACTAGCCTTATGACGTGGATTTCACGGCTGAGTGATATTCCATTGTACATGAGGACCACAACTTCGTTATCCACTTTTCTCTTTCCTAGGATATTTAAGGTGTAATGAACTGGGGGGTTCTGGTCAACAGAGCAGCCCTAAACTTTGGGGTGCCTGTGTCTTGCTGATTTTTAGTTTTCCCAATTTATACGCCCATGAGTGGAAGTGCCCTATGCTCTCCAAGCTGTGTTTTTTAGATGTTTCAGGACACACCGTACACTTCTCTACAGTGGCTGTTGGCAATTTACATCCCGCCCATCAGCGTAGCAAGGCTCCCATTTCTCCATGGCCGGTCCTGCATTTCTGGTTTGGACACTTTTTTCCGCATGGCCCTTTTGCCCGCTGGGAAGCGAGAGTTCTTTGGAGCGCTGATTTGCCTTTACAGGTTGCTTGGTTGGCCAAAAAGGGCGTATGCGTTTTTTCCTGAATATATTCAGGAGAAAACGCATACGCCCTTTTTGGCCAAGGGCATCATTGTCCACGTTTTGCCGCTTTTCATGTGCTTTCAAGGCGATTCGAATCTACCTCCTGAAATCTGTTTCCTGCAATTCTGCCTTGCTTTCAAAGCCTCTTCGTTGCCTTCCCTCAATATATTTGTGGACGAGAGTTATCATTTATAACTCTGCAGGTTTGTGAATTGCAGTGCCCCTGAGCTCCATTTTTCCAGTCGCTTTTTTGGGAGCTGGCCGCAAAAGTGCAGGATTGCTTCAGGCCCTCTTCTGGTTCTGGGGGGCAGGCTGAGCTTGTGGTTAATTCTTCTTCCTGATGGGAAAATAGAGTGACCTGTGCCTGTCCCAACCCCTAGAGCTAGTCTCTCATTGGTTCCCCCTCTTCCCGTTCATCCTCAGGACAAATTGCAACCTGTACGGAACAGGAGGTTAAAGGTGCTGATTCTCCAAGGAGGGAGATGGCTAGTAAAGCGGCTGGAATGGCGAACCTGAGCACAAGGAGATGAGAAATGAGGTGCGTTTTAGAAACCTTTCCCGATCACACGGTGTACCATCTTCTGGGTTACTCATGCATGTTTTCGACGTAGGAAGATGCCCTTGAACCTGGAGATTTGGGACCCATGGGATGGGTACCATGCAGTATTACTTCAAAGGGTCTGCGTTGGCTCACGCAACCTCACCAAACCTCTCAGCCCCAAGAGTGTCCACCCTTATGTCTCAATCAGCTGTGGGTCTAGATATGGTCAATACAGGTTGCATCACAGCCCGGGAACGAATTTTGTAAGAATTTCTCTCTCTTTCACTGTCTTTGTTTCACGGGTTTTGAAAAGTAATTTATTTTTATAATGGGGTTTAGCTGCTTTTCACGGCTGTGTTTATGCCGCTTTACACCCCCTTGACTCACTTACAGAGAGATATCAATACATAGGTTTGAAGATTCTTACTAGTCAGATATATTCTTGTGCGGTGAATAGGGGGTGTTGAGGCCAGTTCACTGAGCAAGGAGTAGGTCTTGTCTACTACATATTGGGTTTATGGAACGGTATCTGAGCTAATTTGAAACCCTTGTTTTATGCATCACCCCACCTCACCTTTCCCATTCAGCAGCCATAGTGTGTTTTCTGAACGTGTGACTCTGTTCTCTTTTGTAATTCAGTTCAAGTGTAGCGGTTTTCATTCCCTCTATAAGTGATATCTTATGATAAGTGTCTTTTTCTGTGTGACTTATTTCACTTAGAATCGTGGTACCTAAATCCACTCATCGTGCTGCTACTAGCCTTATGACGTGGATTTCATGGCTGAGTGATATTCCATTGTACATGAGGACCACAACTTCTTTATCCACTTTTCTCTTTCCTAGGATATTTAAGGTGTAATGAAGTGGGGTTTCTTGTCAACAGAGCAGCCCTAAACTTTGGGGTGCCTGTGTCTTGCTGATTTTTAGTTTTCCCAATTTATACGCCCATGAGTGGAAGTGCCCTATGCTCTCCAACCTGTGTTTTTTAAATGTTTCAGGACACACCGTACACTTCTCCAGAGTGGCTGTTGGTAATTTATATCCCGCCCATCAGCGTAGCAAGGCTCCCTTTTCTCCATGGCCGGTCCTGCATTTCTGGTTTGGACACTTTTTTCCGCATGGCCCTTTTGCCCGCTGGGAAGCGAGACTTCTTTGGAGCGCTGATTTGCCTTTCCAGGTTGCTTGGTTGGCCAAAAAGGGCGTATGCGTTTTTTCCTGAATATATTCAGGAGAAAACGCATACGCCCTTTTTGGCCAAGGGCATCATTGTCCACGTTTTGCCGCTTTTCATGTGCTTTCAAGGCGATTCGAATCTACCTCCTGAAATCTGTTTCCTGCAATTCTGCCTTGCTTTCAAAGCCTCTTCGTTGCCTTCCCTCAATATATTTGTGGACGAGAGTTATCATTTATAACTCTGCAGGTTTGTGAATTGCAGTGCCCCTGAGCTCCATTTTTCCAGTCGCTTTTTTGGGAGCTGGCCGCAAAAGTGCAGGATTGCTTCAGGCCCTCTTCTGGTTCTGGGGGGCAGGCTGAGCTTGTGGTTAATTCTTCTTCCTGATGGGAAAATAGAGTGACCTGTGCCTGTCCCAACCCCTAGAGCTAGTCTCTCATTGGTTCCCCCTCTTCCCGTTCATCCTCAGGACAAATTGCAACCTGTACGGAACAGGAGGTTAAAGGTGCTGATTCTCCAAGGAGGGAGATGGCTAGTAAAGCGGCTGGAATGGCGAACCTGAGCACAAGGAGATGAGAAATGAGGTGCGTTTTAGAAACCTTTCCCGATCACACGGTGTACCATCTTCTGGGTTTCTCATGCATGTTTTCGACGTAGGAAGATGCCCTTGAACCTGGAGATTTGGGACCCATGGGATGGGTACCATGCAGTATTACTTCAAAGGGTCTGCGTTGGCTCACGCAACCTCACCAAACCTCTCAGCCCCAAGAGTGTCCACCCTTATGTCTCAATCAGCTGTGGGTCTAGATATGGTCAATACAGGTTGCATCACAGCCCGGGAACGAATTTTGTAAGAATTTCTCTCTCTTTCACTGTCTTTGTTTCACGGGTTTTGAAAAGTAATTTATTTTTATAATGGGGTTTAGCTGCTTTTCACGGCTGTGTTTATGCCGCTTTACACCCCCTTGACTCACTTACAGAGAGATATCAATACATAGGT
This sequence comes from Balaenoptera acutorostrata, assembly GCF_949987535.1. Classification (NCBI taxonomy): domain Eukaryota; kingdom Metazoa; phylum Chordata; class Mammalia; order Artiodactyla; family Balaenopteridae; genus Balaenoptera; species Balaenoptera acutorostrata. The sequence goes on from NW_026645991.1 coordinate 3,483, forward strand.
TTGAAGATTCTTACTAGTCAGATATATTCTTGTGCGGTGAATAGGGGGTGTTGAGGCCAGTTCACTGAGCAAGGAGTAGGTCTTGTCTACTACATATTGGGTTTATGGAACGGTATCTGAGCTAATTTGAAACCCTTGTTTTATGCATCACCCCACCTCACCTTTCCCATTCAGCAGCCATAGTGTGTTTTCTGAACGTGTGACTCTGTTCTCTTTTGTAATTCAGTTCAAGTGTAGCGGTTTTCATTCCCTCTATAAGTGATATCTTATGATAAGTGTCTTTTTCTGTGTGACTTATTTCACTTAGAATCGTCGTACCTAAATCCACTCATCGTGCTGCTACTAGCCTTATGACGTGGATTTCATGGCTGAGTGATATTGCATTGTACATGAGGACCACAACTTCTTTATCCACTTTTCTCTTTCCTAGGATATTTAAGGTGTAATGAAGTGGGGTTTCTTGTCAACAGAGCAGCCCTAAACTTTGGGGTGACTGTGTCTTGCTGATTTTTAGTTTTCCCAATTTATGCGCCCATGAGTGGAAGTGCCCTATGCTCTCCAACCTGTGTTTTTTAAATGTTTCAGGACACACCGTACACTTCTCCAGAGTGGCTGTTGGCAATTTACATCCCGCCCATCAGCGTAGCAAGGCTCCCTTTTCTCCATGGCCGGTCCTGCATTTCTGGTTTGGACACTTTTTTCCGCATGGCCCTTTTGCCCGCTGGGAAGCGAGACTTCTTTGGAGCGCTGATTTGCCTTTCCAGGTTGCTTGGTTGGCCAAAAAGGGCGTATGCGTTTTTTCCTGAATATATTCAGGAGAAAACGCATACGCCCTTTTTGGCCAAGGGCATCATTGTCCACGTTTTGCCGCTTTTCATGTGCTTTCAAGGCGATTCGAATCTACCTCCTGAAATCTGTTTCCTGCAATTCTGCCTTGCTTTCAAAGCCTCTTCGTTGCCTTCCCTCAATATATTTGTGGACGAGAGTTATCATTTATAACTCTGCAGGTTTGTGAATTGCAGTGCCCCTGAGCTCCATTTTTCCAGTCGCTTTTTTGGGAGCTGGCCGCAAAAGTGCAGGATTGCTTCAGGCCCTCTTCTGGTTCTGGGGGGCAGGCTGAGCTTGTGGTTAATTCTTCTTCCTGATGGGAAAATAGAGTGACCTGTGCCTGTCCCAACCCCTAGAGCTAGTCTCTCATTGGTTCCCCCTCTTCCCGTTCATCCTCAGGACAAATTGCAACCTGTACGGAACAGGAGGTTAAAGGTGCTGATTCTCCAAGGAGGGAGATGACTAGTAAAGCGGCTGGAATGGCGAACCTGAGCACAAGGAGATGAGAAATGAGGTGCGTTTTAGAAACCTTTCCCGATCACACGGTGTACCATCTTCTGGGTTTCTCATGCATGTTTTCGACGTAGGAAGATGCCCTTGAACCTGGAGATTTGGGACCCATGGGATGGGTACCATGCAGTATTACTTCAAAGGGTCTGCGTTGGCTCACGCAACCTCACCAAACCTCTCAGCCCCAAGAGTGTCCACCCTTATGTCTCAATCAGCTGTGGGTCTAGATATGGTCAATCCAGGTTGCATCACAGCCCCGGAACGAATTTTGTAAGAATATCTCTCTTTTTCACTGTTTTTGTTTCACGGGTTTTGAAAAGTAATTTATTTTTATAATGGGGTTTAGCTGCTTTTCACGGCTGTGTTTATGCCGCTTTACACCCCCTTGACTCACTTACAGAGAGATATCAATACATAGGTTTGAAGATTCTTACTAGTCAGATATATTCTTGTGCGGTGAATAGGGGGTGTTGAGGCCAGTTCACTGAGCAAGGAGTAGGTCTTGTCTACTACATATTGGGTTTATGGAACGGTATCTGAGCTAATTTGAAACCCTTGTTTTATGCATCACCCCACCTCACCTTTCCCATTCAGCAGCCATAGTGTGTTTTCAGAACGTGTGACTCTGTTCTCTTTTGTAATTCAGTTCAAGTGTAGCGGTTTTCATTCCCTCTATAAGTGATATCTTATGATAAGTGTCTTTTTCTGTGTGACTTATTTCACTTAGAATCGTCGTACCTAAATCCACTCATCGTGCTGCTACTAACTTATGACGTGGATTTCATGGCTGAGTGATATTCCATTGTACATGAGGACCACAACTTCTTTATCCACTTTTCTCTTTCCTAGGATATTTAAGGTGTAATGAAGTGGGGTTTCTTGTCAACAGAGCAGCCCTAAACTTTGGGGTGACTGTGTCTTGCTGATTTTTAGTTTTCCCAATTTATACGCCCATGAGTGGAAGTGCCCTATGCTCTCCAACCTGTGTTTTTTAAATGTTTCAGGACACACCGTACACTTCTCCAGAGTGGCTGTTGGCAATTTACATCCCGCCCATCAGCGTAGCAAGGCTCCCATTTCTCCATGGCCAGTCCTGCATTTCTGGTTTGGACACTTTTTTCCGCATGGCCCTTTTGCCCGCTGGGAAGCGAGACTTCTTTGGAGCGCTGATTTGCCTTTCCAGGTTGCTTGGTTGGCCAAAAAGGGCGTATGCGTTTTTTCCTGAATATATTCAGGAGAAAACGCATACGCCCTTTTTGGCCAAGGGCATCATTGTCCACGTTTTGCCGCTTTTCATGTGCTTTCAAGGCGATTCGAATCTACCTCCTGAAATCTGTTTCCTGCAATTCTGCCTTGCTTTCAAAGCCTCTTCGTTGCCTTCCCTCAATATATTTGTGGACGAGAGTTATCATTTATAACTCTGCAGGTTTGTGAATTGCAGTGCCCCTGAGCTCCATTTTTCCAGTCGCTTTTTTGGGAGCTGGCCGCAAAAGTGCAGGATTGCTTCAGGCCCTCTTCTGGTTCTGGGGGGCAGGCTGAGCTTGTGGTTAATTCTTCTTCCTGATGGGAAAATAGAGTGACCTGTGCCTGTCCCAACCCCTAGAGCTAGTCTCTCATTGGTTCCCCCTCTTCCCGTTCATCCTCAGGACAAATTGCAACCTGTACGGAACAGGAGGTTAAAGGTGCTGATTCTCCAAGGAGGGAGATGACTAGTAAAGCGGCTGGAATGGCGAACCTGAGCACAAGGAGATGAGAAATGAGGTGCGTTTTAGAAACCTTTCCCGATCACACGGTGTACCATCTTCTGGGTTTCTCATGCATGTTTTCGACGTAGGAAGATGCCCTTGAACCTGGAGATTTGGGACCCATGGGATGGGTACCATGCAGTATTACTTCAAAGGGTCTGCGTTGGCTCACGCAACCTCACCAAACCTCTCAGCCCCAAGAGTGTCCACCCTTATGTCTCAATCAGCTGTGGGTCTAGATATGGTCAATCCAGGTTGCATCACAGCCCCTGAACGAATTTTGTAAGAATTTCTCTCTCTTTCACTGTCTTTGTTTCACGGGTTTTGAAAAGTAATTTCTTTTTATAATGGGGTTTAGCTGCTTTTCACGGCTGTGTTTATGCCGCTTTACACCCCCTTGACTCACTTACAGAGAGATATCAATACATAGGTTTGAAGATTCTTACTAGTCAGATATATTCTTGTGCGGTGAATAGGGGGTGTTGAGGCCAGTTCACTGAGCAAGGAGTAGGTCTTGTCTACTACATATTGGGTTTATGGAACGGTATCTGAGCTAATTTGAAACCCTTGTTTTATGCATCACCCTACCTCACCTTTCCCGTTCAGCAGCCATAGTGTGTTTTCTGAACGTGTGACTCTTTTCTCTTTTGTAATTCAGTTCAACTGTAGCGGTTTTTACATTCCCTCTATAAGTGATATCTTATGACAAGTGTCTTTTTCTGTGTGACTTATTTCACGTAGAATCGTCCTACCTAAATCCACTCATCGTGCTGCTACTAGCCTTATGACGTGGATTTCATGGCTGAGTGATATTCCATTGTACATGAGGACCACAACTTCGTTATCCACTTTTCTCTTTCCTAGGATATTTAAGGTGTAATGAAGTGGGGGTTCTTGTCAACAGAGCAGCCCTAAACTTTGGGGTGCCTGTGTCTTGCTGATTTTTAGTTTTCCCAATTTATACGCCCATGAGTGGAAGTGCCCTATGCTCTCCAAGCTGTGTTTTTTAGATGTTTCAGGACACACCGTACACTTCTCCAGAGTGGCTGTTGGCAATTTACATCCCGCCCATCAGCGTAGCAAGGCTCCCATTTCTCCATGGCCGGTCCTGCATTTCTGGTTTGGACACTTTTTTCCGCATGGCCCTTTTGCCCGCTGGGAAGCGAGACTTCTTTGGAGCGCTGATTTGCCTTTCCAGGTTGCTTGGTTGGCCAAAAAGTGCGTATGCGTTTTTTCCTGAATATATTCAGGAGAAAAAGCATACGCCTTTTTTTGCCAAGGGCATCATTGTCCACGTTTTGCCGCTTTTCATGTGCTTTCAAGGCGATTCGAATCTACCTCCTGAAATCTGTTTCCTGCAATTCTGCCTTGCTTTCAAAGCCTCTTCGTTGCCTTCCCTCAATATATTTGTGGACGAGAGTTATCATTTATAACTCTGCAGGTTTGTGAATTGCAGTGCCCCTGAGCTCCATTTTTCCAGTCGCTTTTTTGGGAGCTGGCCGCAAAAGTGCAGGATTGCTTCAGGCCCTCTTCTGGTTCTGGGGGGCAGGCTGAGCTTGTGGTTAATTCTTCTTCCTGATGGGAAAATAGAGTGACCTGTGCCTGTCCCAACCCCTAGAGCTAGTCTCTCATTGGTTCCCCCTCTTCCCGTTCATCCTCAGGACAAATTGCAACCTGTACGGAACAGGAGGTTAAAGGTGCTGATTCTCCAAGGAGGGAGATGGCTAGTAAAGCGGCTGGAATGGCGAACCCGAGCACAAGGAGATGAGAAATGAGGTGCGTTTTAGAAACCTTTCCTGATCACACGGTGTACCATCTTCTGGGTTACTCATGCATGTTTTCGACGTAGGAAGATGCCCTTGAACCTGGAGATTTGGGACCCATGGGATGGGTACCATGCAGTATTACTTTAAAGGGTCTGCGTTGGCTCACGCAACCTCACCAAACCTCTCAGCCCCAAGAGTGTCCACCCTTATGTCTCAATCAGCTGTGGGTCTAGATATGGTCAATCCAGGTTGCATCACAGCCCCTGAACGAATTTTGTAAGAATTTCTCTCTCTTTCACTGTCTTTGTTTCACGGGTTTTGAAAAGTAATTTCTTTTTATAATGGGGTTTAGCTGCTTTTCACGGCTGTGTTTATGCCGCTTTACACCCCCTTGACTCACTTACAGAGAGATTTCAATACATAGGTTTGAAGATTCTTACTAGTCAGATATATTCTTGTGCGGTGAATAGGGGGTGTTGAGGCCAGTTCACTGAGCAAGGAGTAGGTCTTGTCTACTACATATTGGGTTTATGGAACGGTATCTGAGCTAATTTGAAACCCTTGTTTTATGCATCACCCCACCTCACCTTTCCCGTTCAGCAGCCATAGTGTGTTTTCTGAACGTGTGACTCTTTTCTCTTTTGTAATTCAGTTCAACTGTAGCGGGTTTTACATTCCCTCTATAAGTGATATCTTATGATAAGTGTCTTTTTCTGTGTGACTTATTTCACGTAGAATCGTCCTACCTAAATCCACTCATCGTGCTGCTACTAGCCTTATGACGTGGATTTCATGGCTGAGTGATATTCCATTGTACATGAGGACCACAACTTCGTTATCCACTTTTCTCTTTCCTAGGATATTTAAGGTGTAATGAAGTGGGGGTTCTTGTCAACAGAGCAGCCATAAACTTTGGGGTGCCTGTGTCTTGCTGATTTTTAGTTTTCCCAATTTATACGCCCATGAGTGGAAGTGCCCTATGCTCTCCAAGCTGTGTTTTTTAGATGTTTCAGGACACACCGTACACTTCTCCAGAGTGGCTGTTGGCAATTTACATCCCGCCCATCAGCGTAGCAAGGCTCCCATTTCTCCATGGCCGGTCCTGCATTTCTGGTTTGGACACTTTTTTCCGCATGGCCCTTTTGCCCGCTGGGAAGCGAGACTTCTTTGGAGCGCTGATTTGCCTTTCCAGGTGGCTTGGTTGGCCAAAAAGGGCGTATGTGTTTTTTCCTGAATATATTCAGGAGAAAACGCATACGCCCTTTTTGGCCAAGGGCATCATTGTCCACGTTTTGCCGCTTTTCATGTGCTTTCAAGGCGATTCGAATCTACCTCCTGAAATCTGTTTCCTGCAATTCTGCCTTGCTTTCAAAGCGTCTTCGTTGCCTTCCCTCAATATATTTGTGGACGAGAGTTATCATTTATAACTCTGCAGGTTTGTGAATTGCAGTGCCCCTGAGCTCTATTGTTCCAGTCGCTTTTTTGGGAGCTGGCCGCAAAAGTGCAGGATTGCTTCAGGCCCTCTTCTGGTTCTGGGGGGCAGGCTGAGCTTGTGGTTAATTCTTCTTCCTGATGGGAAAATAGAGTAACCTGTGCCTGTCCCAACCCCTAGAGCTAGTCTCTCATTGGTTCCCCCTCTTCCCGTTCATCCTCAGGACAAATTGCAACCTGTACGGAACAGGAGGTTAAAGGTGCTGATTCTCCAAGGAGGGAGATGGCTAGTAAAGCGGCTGGAATGGCGAACCCGAGCACAAGGAGATGAGAAATGAGGTGCGTTTTAGAAACCTTTCCTGATCACACGGTGTACCATCTTCTGGGTTACTCATGCATGTTTTCGACGTAGGAAGATGCCCTTGAACCTGGAGATTTGGGACCCATGGGATGGGTACCATGCAGTATTACTTTAAAGGGTCTGCGTTGGCTCACGCAACCTCACCAAACCTCTCAGCCCCAAGAGTGTCCACCCTTATGTCTCAATCAGCTGTGGGTCTAGATATGGTCAATCCAGGTTGCATCACAGCCCCTGAACGAATTTTGTAAGAATTTCTCTCTCTTTCACTGTCTTTGTTTCACGGGTTTTGAAAAGTAATTTCTTTTTATAATGGGGTTTAGCTGCTTTTCACGGCTGTGTTTATGCCGCTTTACACCCCCTTGACTCACTTACAGAGAGATTTCAATACATAGGTTTGAAGATTCTTACTAGTCAGATATATTCTTGTGCGGTGAATAGGGGGTGTTGAGGCCAGTTCACTGAGCAAGGAGTAGGTCTTGTCTACTACATATTTGGTTTATGGAACGGTATCTGAGCTAATTTGAAACCCTTGTTTTATGCATCACCCCACCTCACCTTTCCCGTTCAGCAGCCATAGTGTGTTTTCTGAACGTGTGACTCTTTTCTCTTTTGTAATTCAGTTCAACTGTAGCGGGTTTTACATTCCCTCTATAAGTGATATCTTATGATAAGTGTCTTTTTCTGTGTGACTTATTTCACGTAGAATCGTCCTACCTAAATCCACTCATCGTGCTGCTACTAGCCTTATGACGTGGATTTCATGGCTGAGTGATATTCCATTGTACATGAGGACCACAACTTCGTTATCCACTTTTCTCTTTCCTAGGATATTTAAGGTGTAATGAAGTGGGGGTTCTTGTCAAGAGAGCAGCCATAAACTTTGGGGTGCCTGTGTCTTGCTGATTTTTAGTTTTCCCAATTTATACGCCCATGAGTGGAAGTGCCCTATGCTCTCCAAGCTGTGTTTTTTAGATGTTTCAGGACACACCGTACACTTCTCCAGAGTGGCTGTTGGCAATTTACATCCCGCCCATCAGCGTAGCAAGGCTCCCATTTCTCCATGGCCGGTCCTGCATTTCTGGTTTGGACACTTTTTTCCGCATGGCCCTTTTGCCCGCTGGGAAGCGAGACTTCTTTGGAGCGCTGATTTGCCTTTCCAGGTGGCTTGGTTGGCCAAAAAGGGCGTATGTGTTTTTTCCTGAATATATTCAGGAGAAAACGCATACGCCCTTTTTGGCCAAGGGCATCATTGTCCACGTTTTGCCGCTTTTCATGTGCTTTCAAGGCGATTCGAATCTACCTCCTGAAATCTGTTTCCTGCAATTCTGCCTTGCTTTCAAAGCGTCTTCGTTGCCTTCCCTCAATATATTTGTGGACGAGAGTTATCATTTATAACTCTGCAGGTTTGTGAATTGCAGTGCCCCTGAGCTCTATTGTTCCAGTCGCTTTTTTGGGAGCTGGCCGCAAAAGTGCAGGATTGCTTCAGGCCCTCTTCTGGTTCTGGGGGGCAGGCTGAGCTTGTGGTTAATTCTTCTTCCTGATGGGAAAATAGAGTAACCTGTGCCTGTCCCAACCCCTAGAGCTAGTCTCTCATTGGTTCCCCCTCTTCCCGTTCATCCTCAGGACAAATTGCAACCTGTACGGAACAGGAGGTTAAAGGTGCTGATTCTCCAAGGAGGGAGATGGCTAGTAAAGCGGCTGGAATGGCGAACCCGAGCACAAGGAGATGAGAAATGAGGTGCGTTTTAGAAACCTTTCCCGATCACACGGTGTACCATCTTCTGGGTTACTCATGCATGTTTTCGACGTAGGAAGATGCCCTTGAACATAGAGATTTGGGACCCATGGGATGGGTACCATGCAGTATTACTTTAAAGGGTCTGCGTTGGCTCACGCAACCTCACCAAACCTCTCAGCCCCAAGAGTGTCCACCCTTATGTCTCAATCAGCTGTGGGTCTAGATAAGGTCAATCCAGGTTGCATCACAGCCCCTGAACGAATTTTGTAAGAATTTCTCTCTCTTTCACTGTCTTTGTTTCTCGGGTTTTGAAAAGTAATTTATTTTTATAATGGGGTTTAGCTGCTTTTCACGGCTGTCTTTAGGCCGCTTTACACCCCGGTGACTCACTTACGGAGCGATATCAATACATAGGTTTGAAGATTCTTACTAGTCAGATATATTCTTGTGCAGTGAATAGGGGGTGTTGAGGCCAGTTCACTGAGCAAGGAGTAGGTCTTGTCTACTACATATTGGGTTTATGGAACGGTATCTGAGCTAATTTGAAACCCTTGTTTTATGCATCACCCCACCTCACCTTTCCCGTTCAGCAGCCATAGTGTGTTTTCTGAACGTGTGACTCTGTTCTCTTTTGTAATTCAGTTCAAGAGTAGCGGTTTTCATTCCCTCTATAAGTGATATCTTATGATAAGTGTCTTTTTCTGTGTGACTTATTTCACTTAGAATCGTCGTACCTAAATCCACTCATCGTGCTGCTAATAGCCTTATGACGTGGATTTCATGGCTGAGTGATATTCCATTGTACATGAGGACCACAACTTCTTTATCCACTTTTCTCTTTCCTAGGATATTTAAGGTGTAATGAAGTGGGGTTTCTTGTCAACAGAGCAGCCCTAAACTTTGGGGTGCCTGTGTCTTGCTGATTTTTAGTTTTCCCAATTTATACGCCCATGAGTGGAAGTGCCCTATGCTCTCCAACCTGTGTTTTTTAAATGTTTCAGGACACACCGTACACTTCTCCAGAGTGGCTGTTGGCAATTTACATCCCGCCCATCAGCGTAGCAAGGCTCCCTTTTCTCCATGGCCGGTCCTGCATTTCTGGTTTGGACACTTTTTTCCGCATGGCCCTTTTGCCCGCTGGGAAGCGAGACTTCTTTGGAGCGCTGATTTGCATTTCCAGGTTGCTTGGTTGGCCAAAAAGGGCGTATGCGTTTTTTCCTGAATATATTCAGGAGAAAACGCATACGCCCTTTTTGGCCAAGGGCATCATTGTCCACGTTTTGCCGCTTTTCATGTGCTTTCAAGGCGATTCGAATCTACCTCCTGAAATCTGTTTCCTGCAATTCTGCCTTGCTTTCAAAGCCTCTTCGTTGCCTTCCCTCAATATATTTGTGGACGAGAGTTATCATTTATAACTCTGCAGGTTTGTGAATTGCAGTGCCCCTGAGCTCCATTTTTCCAGTCGCTTTTTTGGGAGCTGGCCGCAAAAGTGCAGGATTGCTTCAGGCCCTCTTCTGGTTCTGGGGGGCAGGCTGAGCTTGTGGTTAATTCTTCTTCCTGATGGGAAAATAGAGTGACCTGTGCCTGTCCCAACCCCTAGAGCTAGTCTCTCATTGGTTCCCCCTCTTCCCGTTCATCCTCAGGACAAATTGCAACCTGTACGGAACAGGAGGTTAAAGGTGCTGATTCTCCAAGGAGGGAGATGGCTAGTAAAGCGGCTGGAATGGCGAACCTGAGCACAAGGAGATGAGAAATGAGGTGCGTTTTAGAAACCTTTCCTGATCACACGGTGTACCATCTTCTGGGTTTCTCATGCATGTTTTCGACGTAGGAAGATGCCCTTGAACCTGGAGATTTGGGACCCATGGGATGGGTACCATGCAGTATTACTTCAAAGGGTCTGCGTTGGCTCACGCAACCTCACCAAACCTCTCAGCCCCAAGAGTGTCCACCCTTATGTCTCAATCAGCTGTGGGTCTAGATATGGTCAATCCAGGTTGCATCACAGCCCCTGAACGAATTTTGTAAGAATATCTCTCTTTTTCACTGTTTTTGTTTCACGGGTTTTGAAAAGTAATTTCTTTTTATAATGGGGTTTAGCTGCTTTTCACGGCTGTGTTCATGCCGCTTTACACCCCCTTGACTCACTTACAGAGAGATATCAATACATAGGTTTGAAGATTCTTACTAGTCAGATATATTCTTGTGCGGTGAATAGGGGGTGTTGAATCCAGTTCACTGAGCAAGGAGTAGGTCTTTTCTACTACATATTGGGTTTATGGAACGGTATCTGAGCTAATTTGAAACCCTTGTTTTATGCATCACCCCACCTCACCTTTCCCGTTCAGCAACCATAGTGTGTTTTCTAAACGTGTGACTCTGTTCTGTTTTGTAATTCAGTTCAACTGTAGCGGTTTTTACATTCCCTCTATAAGTGATATCTTATGATAAGTGTCTTTTTCTGTTTGACTTATTTCACTTAGAATCGTCGTACCTAAATCCACTCATCGTGCTGCTACTAGCCTTATGACGTGGATTTCATGGCTGAGTGATATTCCATTGTACATGAGGACCACAACTTCGTTATCCACTTTTCTCTTTCCTAGGATATTTAAGGTGTAATGAAGTGGGGGTTCTTGTCAACAGAGCAGCCCTAAACTTTGCGGTGCCTGTGTCTTGCTGATTTTTAGTTTTCCCACTTTATACGCCCATGAGTGGAAGTGCCCTATGCTCTCCAAGCTGTGTTTTTTAGATGTTTCAGGACACACCGTACACTTCTCCAGAGTGGCTGTTGGCAATTTACATCCCACCCATCAGCGTAGCAAGGCTCCCATTTCTCCATGGCCGGTCCTGCATTTCTGGTTTGGACACTTTTTTCCGCATGGCCCTTTTGCCCGCTGGGAAGCGAGACTTCTTTGGAGCGCTGATTTGCCTTTCCAGGTTGCTTGGTTGGCCAAAAAGGGCGTATGCGTTTTTTCCTGAATATATTCAGGAGAAAAAGCATACACCCTTTTTTGCCAAGGGCATCATTGTCCACGTTTTGCCGCTTTTCATGTGCTTTCAAGGCGATTCGAATCTACCTCCTGAAATCTGTTTCCTGCAATTCTGCCTTGCTTTCAAAGCCTCTTCGTTGCCTTCCCTCAATATATTTGTGGACGAGAGTTATCATTTATAACTCTGCAGGTTTGTGAATTGCAGGGCCCCTGAGCTCCATTTTTCCAGTCGCTTTTTTGGGAGCTGGCCGCAAAAGTGCAGGATTGCTTCAGGCCCTCTTCTGGTTCTGGGGGGCAGGCTGAGCTTGTGGTTAATTCTTCTTCCTGATGGGAAAATAGAGTGACCTGTGCCTGTCCCAACCCCTAGAGCTAGTCTCTCATTGGTTCCCCCACTTCCCGTTCATCCTCAGGACAAATTGCAACCTGTACGGGACAGGAGGTTAAAGGTGCTGATTCTCCAAGGAGGGAGATGGCTAGTAAAGCAGCTGGAATGGCGAACCCGAGCACAAGGAGATGAGAAATGAGGTGCGTTTTAGAAACCTTTCCCGATCACACGGTGTACCATCTTCTGGGTTACTCATGCATGTTTTCGACGTAGGAAGATGCCCTTGAACCTGGAGATTTGGGACCCATGGGATGGGTACCATGCAGTATTACTTTAAAGGGTCTGTGTTGGCTCACACAACCTCACCAAACCTCTCAGCCCCAAGAGTGTCCACCCTTATGTCTCAATCAGCTGTGGGTCTAGATATGGTCAATCCAGGTTGCATCACAGCCCCTGAACGAATTTTGTAAGAATTTCTCTCTCTTTCACTGTCTTTGTTTCACGGGTTTTGAAAAGTAATTTCTTTTTATAATGGGGTTTAGCTGCTTTTCACGGCTGTGTTTATGCCGCTTTACACCCCCTTGACTCACTTACAGAGAGATATCAATACATAGGTTTGAAGATTCTTACTAGTCAGATATATTCTTGTGCGGTGAATAGGGGGTGTTGAGTCCAGTTCACTGAGCAAGGAGTAGGTCTTGTCTACTACATATTGGGTTTATGGAACGGTATCTGAGCTAATTTGAAACCCTTGTTTTATGCATCACCCTACCTCACCTTTCCCGTTCAGCAGCCATAGTGTGTTTTCTGAACGTGTGACTCTTTTCTCTTTTGTAATTCAGTTCAACTGTAGCGGTTTTTACATTCCCTCTATAAGTGATATCTTATGACAAGTGTCTTTTTCTGTGTGACTTATTTCACGTAGAATCGTCCTACCTAAATCCACTCATCGTGCTGCTACTAGCCTTATGACGTGGATTTCATGGCTGAGTGATATTCCATTGTACATGAGGACCACAACTTCGTTATCCACTTTTCTCTTTCCTAGGATATTTAAGGTGTAATGAAGTGGGGGTTCTTGTCAACAGAGCAGCCCTAAACTTTGGGGTGCCTGTGTCTTGCTGATTTTTAGTTTTCCCAATTTATACGCCCATGAGTGGAAGTGCCCTATGCTCTCCAAGCTGTGTTTTTTAGATGTTTCAGGACACACCGTACACTTCTCAGGAGTGGCTGTTGGCAATTTACATCCCGCCCATCAGCGTAGCAAGGCTCCCATTTCTCCATGGCCGGTCCTGCATTTCTGGTTTGGACACTTTTTTCCGCATGGCCCTTTTGCCCGCTGGGAAGCGAGACTTCTTTGGAGCGCTGATTTGCCTTTCCAGGTTGCTTGGTTGGCCAAAAAGTGCGTATGCGTTTTTTCCTGAATATATTCAGGAGAAAAAGCATACGCCTTTTTTTGCCAAGGGCATCATTGTCCACGTTTTGCCGCTTTTCATGTGCTTTCAAGGCGATTCGAATCTACCTCCTGAAATCTGTTTCCTGCAATTCTGCCTTGCTTTCAAAGCCTCTTCGTTGCCTTCCCTCAATATATTTGTGGACGAGAGTTATCATTTATAACTCTGCAGGTTTGTGAATTGCAGTGCCCCTGAGCTCCATTTTTCCAGTCGCTTTTTTGGGAGCTGGCCGCAAAAGTGCAGGATTGCTTCAGGCCCTCTTCTGGTTCTGGGGGGCAGGCTGAGCTTGTGGTTAATTCTTCTTCCTGATGGGAAAATAGAGTGACCTGTGCCTGTCCCAACCCCTAGAGCTAGTCTCTCATTGGTTCCCCCTCTTCCCGTTCATCCTCAGGACAAATTGCAACCTGTACGGAACAGGAGGTTAAAGGTGCTGATTCTCCAAGGAGGGAGATGGCTAGTAAAGCGGCTGGAATGGCGAACCCGAGCACAAGGAGATGAGAAATGAGGTGCGTTTTAGAAACCTTTCCTGATCACACGGTGTACCATCTTCTGGGTTACTCATGCATGTTTTCGACGTAGGAAGATGCCCTTGAACCTGGAGATTTGGGACCCATGGGATGGGTACCATGCAGTATTACTTTAAAGGGTCTGCGTTGGCTCACGCAACCTCACCAAACCTCTCAGCCCCAAGAGTGTCCACCCTTATGTCTCAATCAGCTGTGGGTCTAGATATGGTCAATCCAGGTTGCATCACAGCCCCTGAACGAATTTTGTAAGAATTTCTCTCTCTTTCACTGTCTTTGTTTCACGGGTTTTGAAAAGTAATTTCTTTTTATAATGGGGTTTAGCTGCTTTTCACGGCTGTGTTTATGCCGCTTTACACCCCCTTGACTCACTTACAGAGAGATTTCAATACATAGGTTTGAAGATTCTTACTAGTCAGATATATTCTTGTGCGGTGAATAGGGGGTGTTGAGGCCAGTTCACTGAGCAAGGAGTAGGTCTTGTCTACTACATATTGGGTTTATGGAACGGTATCTGAGCTAATTTGAAACCCTTGTTTTATGCATCACCCCACCTCACCTTTCCCGTTCAGCAGCCATAGTGTGTTTTCTGAACGTGTGACTCTTTTCTCTTTTGTAATTCAGTTCAACTGTAGCGGGTTTTACATTCCCTCTATAAGTGATATCTTATGATAAGTGTCTTTTTCTGTGTGACTTATTTCACGTAGAATCGTCCTACCTAAATCCACTCATCGTGCTGCTACTAGCCTTATGACGTGGATTTCATGGCTGAGTGATATTCCATTGTACATGAGGACCACAACTTCGTTATCCACTTTTCTCTTTCCTAGGATATTTAAGGTGTAATGAAGTGGGGGTTCTTGTCAACAGAGCAGCCATAAACTTTGGGGTGCCTGTGTCTTGCTGATTTTTAGTTTTCCCAATTTATACGCCCATGAGTGGAAGTGCCCTATGCTCTCCAAGCTGTGTTTTTTAGATGTTTCAGGACACACCGTACACTTCTCCAGAGTGGCTGTTGGCAATTTACATCCCGCCCATCAGCGTAGCAAGGCTCCCATTTCTCCATGGCCGGTCCTGCATTTCTGGTTTGGACACTTTTTTCCGCATGGCCCTTTTGCCCGCTGGGAAGCGAGACTTCTTTGGAGCGCTGATTTGCCTTTCCAGGTGGCTTGGTTGGCCAAAAAGGGCGTATGTGTTTTTTCCTGAATATATTCAGGAGAAAACGCATACGCCCTTTTTGGCCAAGGGCATCATTGTCCACGTTTTGCCGCTTTTCATGTGCTTTCAAGGCGATTCGAATCTACCTCCTGAAATCTGTTTCCTGCAATTCTGCCTTGCTTTCAAAGCGTCTTCGTTGCCTTCCCTCAATATATTTGTGGACGAGAGTTATCATTTATAACTCTGCAGGTTTGTGAATTGCAGTGCCCCTGAGCTCTATTGTTCCAGTCGCTTTTTTGGGAGCTGGCCGCAAAAGTGCAGGATTGCTTCAGGCCCTCTTCTGGTTCTGGGGGGCAGGCTGAGCTTGTGGTTAATTCTTCTTCCTGATGGGAAAATAGAGTAACCTGTGCCTGTCCCAACCCCTAGAGCTAGTCTCTCATTGGTTCCCCCTCTTCCCGTTCATCCTCAGGACAAATTGCAACCTGTACGGAACAGGAGGTTAAAGGTGCTGATTCTCCAAGGAGGGAGATGGCTAGTAAAGCGGCTGGAATGGCGAACCCGAGCACAAGGAGATGAGAAATGAGGTGCGTTTTAGAAACCTTTCCCGATCACACGGTGTACCATCTTCTGGGTTACTCATGCATGTTTTCGACGTAGGAAGATGCCCTTGAACATAGAGATTTGGGACCCATGGGATGGGTACCATGCAGTATTACTTTAAAGGGTCTGCGTTGGCTCACGCAACCTCACCAAACCTCTCAGCCCCAAGAGTGTCCACCCTTATGTCTCAATCAGCTGTGGGTCTAGATAAGGTCAATCCAGGTTGCATCACAGCCCCTGAACGAATTTTGTAAGAATTTCTCTCTCTTTCACTGTCTTTGTTTCTCGGGTTTTGAAAAGTAATTTATTTTTATAATGGGGTTTAGCTGCTTTTCACGGCTGTCTTTAGGCCGCTTTACACCCCGGTGACTCACTTACGGAGCGATATCAATACATAGGTTTGAAGATTCTTACTAGTCAGATATATTCTTGTGCAGTGAATAGGGGGTGTTGAGGCCAGTTCACTGAGCAAGGAGTAGGTCTTGTCTACTACATATTGGGTTTATGGAACGGTATCTGAGCTAATTTGAAACCCTTGTTTTATGCATCACCCCACCTCACCTTTCCCGTTCAGCAGCCATAGTGTGTTTTCTGTACGTGTGACTCTGTTCTCTTTTGTAATTCAGTTCAAGAGTAGCGATTTTCATTCCCTCTATAAGTGATATCTTATGATAAGTGTCTTTTTCTGTGTGACTTATTTCACTTAGAATCGTCGTACCTAAATCCACTCATCGTGCTGCTACTAGCCTTATGACGTGGATTTCATGGCTGAGTGATATTCCATTGTACATGAGGACCACAACTTCTTTATCCACTTTTCTCTTTCCTAGGATATTTAAGGTGTAATGAAGTGGGGTTTCTTGTCAACAGAGCAGCCCTAAACTTTGGGGTGCCTGTGTCTTGCTGATTTTTAGTTTTCCCAATTTATACGCCCATGAGTGGAAGTGCCCTATGCTCTCCAACCTGTGTTTTTTAAATGTTTCAGGACACACCGTACACTTCTCCAGAGTGGCTGTTGGCAATTTACATCCCGCCCATCAGCGTAGCAAGGCTCCCTTTTCTCCATGGCCGGTCCTGCATTTCTGGTTTGGACACTTTTTTCCGCATGGCCCTTTTGCCCGCTGGGAAGCGAGACTTCTTTGGAGCGCTGATTTGCATTTCCAGGTTGCTTGGTTGGCCAAAAAGGGCGTATGCGTTTTTTCCTGAATATATTCAGGAGAAAACGCATACGCCCTTTTTGGCCAAGGGCATCATTGTCCACGTTTTGCCGCTTTTCATGTGCTTTCAAGGCGATTCGAATCTACCTCCTGAAATCTGTTTCCTGCAATTCTGCCTTGCTTTCAAAGCCTCTTCGTTGCCTTCCCTCAATATATTTGTGGACGAGAGTTATCATTTATAACTCTGCAGGTTTGTGAATTGCAGTGCCCCTGAGCTCCATTTTTCCAGTCGCTTTTTTGGGAGCTGGCCGCAAAAGTGCAGGATTGCTTCAGGCCCTCTTCTGGTTCTGGGGGGCAGGCTGAGCTTGTGGTTAATTCTTCTTCCTGATGGGAAAATAGAGTGACCTGTGCCTGTCCCAACCCCTAGAGCTAGTCTCTCATTGGTTCCCCCTCTTCCCGTTCATCCTCAGGACAAATTGCAACCTGTACGGAACAGGAGGTTAAAGGTGCTGATTCTCCAAGGAGGGAGATGGCTAGTAAAGCGGCTGGAATGGCGAACCTGAGCACAAGGAGATGAGAAATGAGGTGCGTTTTAGAAACCTTTCCTGATCACACGGTGTACCATCTTCTGGGTTACTCATGCATGTTTTCGACGTAGGAAGATGCCCTTGAACCTGGAGATTTGGGACCCATGGGATGGGTACCATGCAGTATTACTTCAAAGGGTCTGCGTTGGCTCACGCAACCTCACCAAACCTCTCAGCCCCAAGAGTGTCCACCCTTATGTCTCAATCAGCTGTGGGTCTAGATATGGTCAATCCAGGTTGCATCACAGCCCCTGAACGAATTTTGTAAGAATATCTCTCTTTTTCACTGTTTTTGTTTCACGGGTTTTGAAAAGTAATTTCTTTTTATAATGGGGTTTAGCTGCTTTTCACGGCTGTGTTCATGCCGCTTTACAACCCCTTGACTCACTTACAGAGAGATATCAATACATAGGTTTGAAGATTCTTACTAGTCAGATATATTCTTGTGCGGTGAATAGGGGGTGTTGAATCCAGTTCACTGAGCAAGGAGTAGGTCTTTTCTACTACATATTGGGTTTATGGAACGGTATCTGAGCTAATTTGAAACCCTTGTTTTATGCATCACCCCACCTCACCTTTCCCGTTCAGCAACCATAGTGTGTTTTCTAAACGTGTGACTCTGTTCTGTTTTGTAATTCAGTTCAACTGTAGCGGTTTTTACATTCCCTCTATAAGTGATATCTTATGATAAGTGTCTTTTTCTGTTTGACTTATTTCACTTAGAATCGTCGTACCTAAATCCACTCATCGTGCTGCTACTAGCCTTATGACGTGGATTTCATGGCTGAGTGATATTCCATTGTACATGAGGACCACAACTTCGTTATCCACTTTTCTCTTTCCTAGGATATTTAAGGTGTAATGAAGTGGGGGTTCTTGTCAACAGAGCAGCCCTAAACTTTGCGGTGCCTGTGTCTTGCTGATTTTTAGTTTTCCCACTTTATACGCCCATGAGTGGAAGTGCCCTATGCTCTCCAAGCTGTGTTTTTTTGATGTTTCAGGACACACCGTACACTTCTCCAGAGTGGCTGTTGGCAATTTACATCCCACCCATCAGCGTAGCAAGGCTCCCATTTCTCCATGGCCGGTCCTGCATTTCTGGTTTGGACACTTTTTTCCGCATGGCCCTTTTGCCCGCTGGGAAGCGAGACTTCTTTGGAGCGCTGATTTGCCTTTCCAGGTTGCTTGGTTGGCCAAAAAGGGCGTATGCGTTTTTTCCTGAATATATTCAGGAGAAAAAGCATACACCCTTTTTTGCCAAGGGCATCATTGTCCACGTTTTGCCGCTTTTCATGTGCTTTCAAGGCGATTCGAATCTACCTCCTGAAATCTGTTTCCTGCAATTCTGCCTTGCTTTCAAAGCCTCTTCGTTGCCTTCCCTCAATATATTTGTGGACGAGAGTTATCATTTATAACTCTGCAGGTTTGTGAATTGCAGGGCCCCTGAGCTCCATTTTTCCAGTCGCTTTTTTGGGAGCTGGCCGCAAAAGTGCAGGATTGCTTCAGGCCCTCTTCTGGTTCTGGGGGGCAGGCTGAGCTTGTGGTTAATTCTTCTTCCTGATGGGAAAATAGAGTGACCTGTGCCTGTCCCAACCCCTAGAGCTAGTCTCTCATTGGTTCCCCCACTTCCCGTTCATCCTCAGGACAAATTGCAACCTGTACGGGACAGGAGGTTAAAGGTGCTGATTCTCCAAGGAGGGAGATGGCTAGTAAAGCAGCTGGAATGGCGAACCCGAGCACAAGGAGATGAGAAATGAGGTGCGTTTTAGAAACCTTTCCCGATCACACGGTGTACCATCTTCTGGGTTACTCATGCATGTTTTCGACGTAGGAAGATGCCCTTGAACCTGGAAATTTGGGACCCATGGGATGGGTACCATGCAGTATTACTTTAAAGGGTCTGTGTTGGCTCACACAACCTCACCAAACCTCTCAGCCCCAAGAGTGTCCACCCTTATGTCTCAATCAGCTGTGGGTCTAGATATGGTCAATCCAGGTTGCATCACAGCCCCTGAACGAATTTTGTAAGAATTTCTCTCTCTTTCACTGTCTTTGTTTCACGGGTTTTGAAAAGTAATTTCTTTTTATAATGGGGTTTAGCTGCTTTTCACGGCTGTGTTTATGCCGCTTTACACCCCCTTGACTCACTTACAGAGAGATATCAATACATAGGTTTGAAGATTCTTACTAGTCAGATATATTCTTGTGCGGTGAATAGGGGGTGTTGAGTCCAGTTCACTGAGCAAGGAGTAGGTCTTGTCTACTACATATTGGGTTTATGGAACGGTATCTGAGCTAATTTGAAACCCTTGTTTTATGCATCACCCTACCTCACCTTTCCCGTTCAGCAGCCATAGTGTGTTTTCTGAACGTGTGACTCTTTTCTCTTTTGTAATTCAGTTCAACTGTAGCGGTTTTTACATTCCCTCTATAAGTGATATCTTATGACAAGTGTCTTTTTCTGTGTGACTTATTTCACGTAGAATCGTCCTACCTAAATCCACTCATCGTGCTGCTACTAGCCTTATGACGTGGATTTCATGGCTGAGTGATATTCCATTGTACATGAGGACCACAACTTCGTTATCCACTTTTCTCTTTCCTAGGATATTTAAGGTGTAATGAAGTGGGGGTTCTTGTCAACAGAGCAGCCCTAAACTTTGGGGTGCCTGTGTCTTGCTGATTTTTAGTTTTCCCAATTTATACGCCCATGAGTGGAAGTGCCCTATGCTCTCCAAGCTGTGTTTTTTAGATGTTTCAGGACACACCGTACACTTCTCCAGAGTGGCTGTTGGCAATTTACATCCCGCCCATCAGCGTAGCAAGGCTCCCATTTCTCCATGGCCGGTCCTGCATTTCTGGTTTGGACACTTTTTTCCGCATGGCCCTTTTGCCCGCTGGGAAGCGAGACTTCTTTGGAGCGCTGATTTGCCTTTCCAGGTTGCTTGGTTGGCCAAAAAGTGCGTATGCGTTTTTTCCTGAATATATTCAGGAGAAAAAGCATACGCCTTTTTTTGCCAAGGGCATCATTGTCCACGTTTTGCCGCTTTTCATGTGCTTTCAAGGCGATTCGAATCTACCTCCTGAAATCTGTTTCCTGCAATTCTGCCTTGCTTTCAAAGCCTCTTCGTTGCCTTCCCTCAATATATTTGTGGACGAGAGTTATCATTTATAACTCTGCAGGTTTGTGAATTGCAGTGCCCCTGAGCTCCATTTTTCCAGTCGCTTTTTTGGGAGCTGGCCGCAAAAGTGCAGGATTGCTTCAGGCCCTCTTCTGGTTCTGGGGGGCAGGCTGAGCTTGTGGTTAATTCTTCTTCCTGATGGGAAAATAGAGTGACCTGTGCCTGTCCCAACCCCTAGAGCTAGTCTCTCATTGGTTCCCCCTCTTCCCGTTCATCCTCAGGACAAATTGCAACCTGTACGGAACAGGAGGTTAAAGGTGCTGATTCTCCAAGGAGGGAGATGGCTAGTAAAGCGGCTGGAATGGCGAACCCGAGCACAAGGAGATGAGAAATGAGGTGCGTTTTAGAAACCTTTCCTGATCACACGGTGTACCATCTTCTGGGTTACTCATGCATGTTTTCGACGTAGGAAGATGCCCTTGAACCTGGAGATTTGGGACCCATGGGATGGGTACCATGCAGTATTACTTTAAAGGGTCTGCGTTGGCTCACGCAACCTCACCAAACCTCTCAGCCCCAAGAGTGTCCACCCTTATGTCTCAATCAGCTGTGGGTCTAGATATGGTCAATCCAGGTTGCATCACAGCCCCTGAACGAATTTTGTAAGAATTTCTCTCTCTTTCACTGTCTTTGTTTCACGGGTTTTGAAAAGTAATTTCTTTTTATAATGGGGTTTAGCTGCTTTTCACGGCTGTGTTTATGCCGCTTTACACCCCCTTGACTCACTTACAGAGAGATTTCAATACATAGGTTTGAAGATTCTTACTAGTCAGATATATTCTTGTGCGGTGAATAGGGGGTGTTGAGGCCAGTTCACTGAGCAAGGAGTAGGTCTTGTCTACTACATATTGGGTTTATGGAACGGTATCTGAGCTAATTTGAAACCCTTGTTTTATGCATCACCCCACCTCACCTTTCCCGTTCAGCAGCCATAGTGTGTTTTCTGAACGTGTGACTCTTTTCTCTTTTGTAATTCAGTTCAACTGTAGCGGGTTTTACATTCCCTCTATAAGTGATATCTTATGATAAGTGTCTTTTTCTGTGTGACTTATTTCACGTAGAATCGTCCTACCTAAATCCACTCATCGTGCTGCTACTAGCCTTATGACGTGGATTTCATGGCTGAGTGATATTCCATTGTACATGAGGACCACAACTTCGTTATCCACTTTTCTCTTTCCTAGGATATTTAAGGTGTAATGAAGTGGGGGTTCTTGTCAACAGAGCAGCCATAAACTTTGGGGTGCCTGTGTCTTGCTGATTTTTAGTTTTCCCAATTTATACGCCCATGAGTGGAAGTGCCCTATGCTCTCCAAGCTGTGTTTTTTAGATGTTTCAGGACACACCGTACACTTCTCCAGAGTGGCTGTTGGCAATTTACATCCCGCCCATCAGCGTAGCAAGGCTCCCATTTCTCCATGGCCGGTCCTGCATTTCTGGTTTGGACACTTTTTTCCGCATGGCCCTTTTGCCCGCTGGGAAGCGAGACTTCTTTGGAGCGCTGATTTGCCTTTCCAGGTGGCTTGGTTGGCCAAAAAGGGCGTATGTGTTTTTTCCTGAATATATTCAGGAGAAAACGCATACGCCCTTTTTGGCCAAGGGCATCATTGTCCACGTTTTGCCGCTTTTCATGTGCTTTCAAGGCGATTCGAATCTACCTCCTGAAATCTGTTTCCTGCAATTCTGCCTTGCTTTCAAAGCGTCTTCGTTGCCTTCCCTCAATATATTTGTGGACGAGAGTTATCATTTATAACTCTGCAGGTTTGTGAATTGCAGTGCCCCTGAGCTCTATTGTTCCAGTCGCTTTTTTGGGAGCTGGCCGCAAAAGTGCAGGATTGCTTCAGGCCCTCTTCTGGTTCTGGGGGGCAGGCTGAGCTTGTGGTTAATTCTTCTTCCTGATGGGAAAATAGAGTAACCTGTGCCTGTCCCAACCCCTAGAGCTAGTCTCTCATTGGTTCCCCCTCTTCCCGTTCATCCTCAGGACAAATTGCAACCTGTACGGAACAGGAGGTTAAAGGTGCTGATTCTCCAAGGAGGGAGATGGCTAGTAAAGCGGCTGGAATGGCGAACCCGAGCACAAGGAGATGAGAAATGAGGTGCGTTTTAGAAACCTTTCCCGATCACACGGTGTACCATCTTCTGGGTTACTCATGCATGTTTTCGACGTAGGAAGATGCCCTTGAACATAGAGATTTGGGACCCATGGGATGGGTACCATGCAGTATTACTTTAAAGGGTCTGCGTTGGCTCACGCAACCTCACCAAACCTCTCAGCCCCAAGAGTGTCCACCCTTATGTCTCAATCAGCTGTGGGTCTAGATAAGGTCAATCCAGGTTGCATCACAGCCCCTGAACGAATTTTGTAAGAATTTCTCTCTCTTTCACTGTCTTTGTTTCTCGGGTTTTGAAAAGTAATTTATTTTTATAATGGGGTTTAGCTGCTTTTCACGGCTGTCTTTAGGCCGCTTTACACCCCGGTGACTCACTTACGGAGCGATATCAATACATAGGTTTGAAGATTCTTACTAGTCAGATATATTCTTGTGCAGTGAATAGGGGGTGTTGAGGCCAGTTCACTGAGCAAGGAGTAGGTCTTGTCTACTACATATTGGGTTTATGGAACGGTATCTGAGCTAATTTGAAACCCTTGTTTTATGCATCACCCCACCTCACCTTTCCCGTTCAGCAGCCATAGTGTGTTTTCTGAACGTGTGACTCTGTTCTCTTTTGTAATTCAGTTCAAGAGTAGCGGTTTTCATTCCCTCTATAAGTGATATCTTATGATAAGTGTCTTTTTCTGTGTGACTTATTTCACTTAGAATCGTCGTACCTAAATCCACTCATCGTGCTGCTACTAGCCTTATGACGTGGATTTCATGGCTGAGTGATATTCCATTGTACATGAGGACCACAACTTCTTTATCCACTTTTCTCTTTCCTAGGATATTTAAGGTGTAATGAAGTGGGGTTTCTTGTCAACAGAGCAGCCCTAAACTTTGGGGTGCCTGTGTCTTGCTGATTTTTAGTTTTCCCAATTTATACGCCCATGAGTGGAAGTGCCCTATGCTCTCCAACCTGTGTTTTTTAAATGTTTCAGGACACACCGTACACTTCTCCAGAGCGGCTGTTGGCAATTTACATCCCGCCCATCAGCGTAGCAAGGCTCCCTTTTCTCCATGGCCGGTCCTGCATTTCTGGTTTGGACACTTTTTTCCGCATGGCCCTTTTGCCCGCTGGGAAGCGAGACTTCTTTGGAGCGCTGATTTGCCTTTCCAGGTGGCTTGGTTGGCCAAAAAGGGCGTATGTGTTTTTTCCTGAATATATTCAGGAGAAAACGCATACGCCCTTTTTGGCCAAGGGCATCATTGTCCACGTTTTGCCGCTTTTCATGTGCTTTCAAGGCGATTCGAATCTACCTCCTGAAATCTGTTTCCTGCAATTCTGCCTTGCTTTCAAAGCGTCTTCGTTGCCTTCCCTCAATATATTTGTGGACGAGAGTTATCATTTATAACTCTGCAGGTTTGTGAATTGCAGTGCCCCTGAGCTCTATTGTTCCAGTCGCTTTTTTGGGAGCTGGCCGCAAAAGTGCAGGATTGCTTCAGGCCCTCTTCTGGTTCTGGGGGGCAGGCTGAGCTTGTGGTTAATTCTTCTTCCTGATGGGAAAATAGAGTAACCTGTGCCTGTCCCAACCCCTAGAGCTAGTCTCTCATTGGTTCCCCCTCTTCCCGTTCATCCTCAGGACAAATTGCAACCTGTACGGAACAGGAGGTTAAAGGTGCTGATTCTCCAAGGAGGGAGATGGCTAGTAAAGCGGCTGGAATGGCGAACCCGAGCACAAGGAGATGAGAAATGAGGTGCGTTTTAGAAACCTTTCCCGATCACACGGTGTACCATCTTCTGGGTTACTCATGCATGTTTTCGACGTAGGAAGATGCCCTTGAACATAGAGATTTGGGACCCATGGGATGGGTACCATGCAGTATTACTTTAAAGGGTCTGCGTTGGCTCACGCAACCTCACCAAACCTCTCAGCCCCAAGAGTGTCCACCCTTATGTCTCAATCAGCTGTGGGTCTAGATAAGGTCAATCCAGGTTGCATCACAGCCCCTGAACGAATTTTGTAAGAATTTCTCTCTCTTTCACTGTCTTTGTTTCTCGGGTTTTGAAAAGTAATTTATTTTTATAATGGGGTTTAGCTGCTTTTCACGGCTGTCTTTAGGCCGCTTTACACCCCGGTGACTCACTTACGGAGCGATATCAATACATAGGTTTGAAGATTCTTACTAGTCAGATATATTCTTGTGCAGTGAATAGGGGGTGTTGAGGCCAGTTCACTGAGCAAGGAGTAGGTCTTGTCTACTACATATTGGGTTTATGGAACGGTATCTGAGCTAATTTGAAACCCTTGTTTTATGCATCACCCCACCTCACCTTTCCCGTTCAGCAGCCATAGTGTGTTTTCTGAACGTGTGACTCTGTTCTCTTTTGTAATTCAGTTCAAGAGTAGCGGTTTTCATTCCCTCTATAAGTGATATCTTATGATAAGTGTCTTTTTCTGTGTGACTTATTTCACTTAGAATCGTCGTACCTAAATCCACTCATCGTGCTGCTACTAGCCTTATGACGTGGATTTCATGGCTGAGTGATATTCCATTGTACATGAGGACCACAACTTCTTTATCCACTTTTCTCTTTCCTAGGATATTTAAGGTGTAATGAAGTGGGGTTTCTTGTCAACAGAGCAGCCCTAAACTTTGGGGTGCCTGTGTCTTGCTGATTTTTAGTTTTCCCAATTTATACGCCCATGAGTGGAAGTGCCCTATGCTCTCCAACCTGTGTTTTTTAAATGTTTCAGGACACACCGTACACTTCTCCAGAGCGGCTGTTGGCAATTTACATCCCGCCCATCAGCGTAGCAAGGCTCCCTTTTCTCCATGGCCGGTCCTGCATTTCTGGTTTGGACACTTTTTTCCGCATGGCCCTTTTGCCCGCTGGGAAGCGAGACTTCTTTGGAGCGCTGATTTGCCTTTCCAGGTTGCTTGGTTGGCCAAAAAGGGCGTATGCGTTTTTTCCTGAATATATTCAGGAGAAAACGCATACGCCCTTTTTGGCCAAGGGCATCATTGTCCACGTTTTGCCGCTTTTCATGTGCTTTCAAGGCGATTCGAATCTACCTCCTGAAATCTGTTTCCTGCAATTCTGCCTTGCTTTCAAAGCCTCTTCGTTGCCTTCCCTCAATATATTTGTGGACGAGAGTTATCATTTATAACTCTGCAGGTTTGTGAATTGCAGTGCCCCTGAGCTCCATTTTTCCAGTCGCTTTTTTGGGAGCTGGCCGCAAAAGTGCAGGATTGCTTCAGGCCCTCTTCTGGTTCTGGGGGGCAGGCTGAGCTTGTGGTTAATTCTTCTTCCTGATGGGAAAATAGAGTGACCTGTGCCTGTCCCAACCCCTAGAGCTAGTCTCTCATTTGTTCCCCCTCTTCCCGTTCATCCTCAGGACAAATTGCAACCTGTACGGAACAGGAGGTTAAAGGTGCTGATTCTCCAAGGAGGGAGATGGCTAGTAAAGCGGCTGGAATGGCGAACCTGAGCACAAGGAGATGAGAAATGAGGTGCGTTTTAGAAACCTTTCCCGATCACACGGTGTACCATCTTCTGGGTTTCTCATGCATGTTTTCGACGTAGGAAGATGCCCTTGAACCTGGAGATTTGGGACCCATGGGATGGGTACCATGCAGTATTACTTCAAAGGGTCTGCGTTGGCTCACGCAACCTCACCAAACCTCTCAGCCCCAAGAGTGTCCACCCTTATGTCTCAATCAGCTGTGGGTCTAGATATGGTCAATCCAGGTTGCATCACAGCCCCTGAACGAATTTTGTAAGAATATCTCTCTTTTTCACTGTTTTTGTTTCAAGGGTTTTGAAAAGTAATTTCTTTTTATAATGGGGTTTAGCTGCTTTTCACGGCTGTGTTTATGCCGCTTTACACCCCCTTGACTCACTTACAGAGAGATATCAATACATAGGTTTGAAGATTCTTACTAGTCAGATATATTCTTGTGCGGTGAATAGGGGGTGTTGAGTCCAGTTCACTGAGCAAGGAGTAGGTCTTTTCTACTACATATTGGGTTTATGGAACGGTATGTGAGCTAATTTGAAACCCTTGTTTTATGCATCACCCCACCTCACCTTTCCCGTTCAGCAACCATAGTGTGTTTTCTAAACGTGTGACTCTGTTCTGTTTTGTAATTCAGTTCAACTGTAGCGGTTTTTACATTCCCTCTATAAGTGATATCTTATGATAAGTGTCTTTTTCTGTGTGACTTATTTCACTTAGAATCGTCGTACCTAAATACACTCATCGTGCTGCTACTAGCCTTATGACGTGGATTTCATGGCTGAGTGATATTCCATTGTACATGAGGACCACAACTTCGTTATCCACTTTTCTCTTTCCTAGGATATTTAAGGTGTAATGAAGTGGGGGTTCTTGTCAACAGAGCAGCCCTAAACTTTGCGGTGCCTGTGTCTTGCTGATTTTTAGTTTTCCCAATTTATACGCCCATGAGTGGAAGTGCCCTATGCTCTCCAAGCTGTGTTTTTTAGATGTTTCAGGACACACCGTACACTTCTCCAGAGTGGCTGTTGGCAATTTACATCCCACCCATCAGCGTAGCAAGGCTCCCATTTCTCCATGGCCGGTCCTGCATTTCTGGTTTGGACACTTTTTTCCGCATGGCCCTTTTGCCCGCTGGGAAGCGAGACTTCTTTGGAGCGCTGATTTGCCTTTCCAGGTTGCTTGGTTGGCCAAAAAGGGCGTATGCGTTTTTTCCTGAATATATTCAGGAGAAAAAGCATACGCCCTTTTTTGCCAAGGGCATCATTGTCCACGTTTTGCCGCTTTTCATGTGCTTTCAAGGCGATTCGAATCTACCTCCTGAAATCTGTTTCCTGCAATTCTGCCTTGCTTTCAAAGCCTCTTCGTTGCCTTCCCTCAATATATTTGTGGACGAGAGTTATCATTTATAACTCTGCAGGTTTTTGAATTGCAGGGCCCCTGAGCTCCATTTTTCCAGTCGCTTTTTTGGGAGCTGGCCGCAAAAGTGCAGGATTGCTTCAGGCCCTCTTCTGGTTCTGGGGGGCAGGCTGAGCTTGTGGTTAATTCTTCTTCCTGATGGGAAAATAGAGTGACCTGTGCCTGTCCCAACCCCTAGAGCTAGTCTCTCATTGGTTCCCCCTCTTCCCGTTCATCCTCAGGACAAATTGCAACCTGTACGGAACAGGAGGTTAAAGGTGCTGATTCTCCAAGGAGGGAGATGGCTAGTAAAGCAGCTGGAATGGCGAACCCGAGCACAAGGAGATGAGAAATGAGGTGCGTTTTAGAAACCTTTCCCGATCACACGGTGTACCATCTTCTGGGTTACTCATGCATGTTTTCGACGTAGGAAGATGCCCTTGAACCTGGAGATTTGGGACCCATGGGATGGGTACCATGCAGTATTACTTTAAAGGGTCTGCGTTGGCTCACGCAACCTCACCAAACCTCTCAGCCCCAAGAGTGTCCACCCTTATGTCTCAATCAGCTGTGGGTCTAGATATGGTCAATCCAGGTTGCATCACAGCCCCTGAACGAATTTTGTAAGAATTTCTCTCTCTTTCACTGTCTTGGTTTCACGGGTTTTGAAAAGTAATTTCTTTTTATAATGGGGTTTAGCTGCTTTTCACGGCTGTGTTTATGCCGCTTTACACCCCCTTGACTCACTTACAGAGAGATATCAATACATAGGTTTGAAGATTCTTACTAGTCAGATATATTCTTGTGCGGTGAATAGGGGGTGTTGAGGCCAGTTCACTGAGCAAGGAGTAGGTCTTGTCTACTACATATTGGGTTTATGGAACGGTATCTGAGCTAATTTGAAACCCTTGTTTTATGCATCACCCTACCTCACCTTTCCCGTTCAGCAGCCATAGTGTGTTTTCTGAACGTGTGACTCTTTTCTCTTTTGTAATTCAGTTCAACTGTAGCGGTTTTTACATTCCCTCTATAAGTGATATCTTATGACAAGTGTCTTTTTCTGTGTGACTTATTTCACGTAGAATCGTCCTACCTAAATCCACTCATCGTGCTGCTACTAGCCTTATGACGTGGATTTCATGGCTGAGTGATATTCCATTGTACATGAGGACCACAACTTCGTTATCCACTTTTCTCTTTCCTAGGATATTTAAGGTGTAATGAAGTGGGGGTTCTTGTCAACAGAGCAGCCCTAAACTTTGGGGTGCCTGTGTCTTGCTGATTTTTAGTTTTCCCAATTTATACGCCCATGAGTGGAAGTGCCCTATGCTCTCCAAGCTGTGTTTTTTAGATGTTTCAGGACACACCGTACACTTCTCCAGAGTGGCTGTTGGCAATTTACATCCCGCCCATCAGCGTAGCAAGGCTCCCATTTCTCCATGGCCGGTCCTGCATTTCTGGTTTGGACACTTTTTTCCGCATGGCCCTTTTGCCCGCTGGGAAGCGAGACTTCTTTGGAGCGCTGATTTGCCTTTCCAGGTTGCTTGGTTGGCCAAAAAGGGCGTATGCGTTTTTTCCTGAATATATTCAGGAGAAAAAGCATACGCCCTTTTTTGCCAAGGGCATCATTGTCCACGTTTTGCCGCTTTTCATGTGCTTTCAAGGCGATTCGAATCTACCTCCTGAAATCTGTTTCCTGCAATTCTGCCTTGCTTTCAAAGCCTCTTCGTTGCCTTCCCTCAATATATTTGTGGACGAGAGTTATCATTTATAACTCTGCAGGTTTGTGAATTGCAGTGCCCCTGAGCTCCATTTTTCCAGTCGCTTTTTTGGGAGCTGGCCGCAAAAGTGCAGGATTGCTTCAGGCCCTCTTCTGGTTCTGGGGGGCAGGCTGAGCTTGTGGTTAATTCTTCTTCCTGATGGGAAAATAGAGTGACCTGTGCCTGTCCCAACCCCTAGAGCTAGTCTCTCATTGGTTCCCCCTCTTCCCGTTCATCCTCAGGACAAATTGCAACCTGTACGGAACAGGAGGTTAAAGGTGCTGATTCTCCAAGGCGGGAGATGGCTAGAAAAGCGGCTGGAATGGCGAACCCGAGCACAAGTTGATGAGAAATGAGGTGCGTTTTAGAAACCTTTCCCGATCACACGGTGTACCATCTTCTGGGTTACTCATGCATGTTTTCGACGTAGGAAGATGCCCTTGAACCTGGAGATTTGGGACCCATGGGATGGGTACCATGCAGTATTACTTTAAAGGGTCTGCGTTGGCTCACGCAACCTCACCAAACCTCTCAGCCCCAAGAGTGTCCACCCTTATGTCTCAATCAGCTGTGGGTCTAGATATGGTCAATCCAGGTTGCATCACAGCCCCTGAACGAATTTTGTAAGAATTTCTCTCTCTTTCACTGTCTTTGTTTCACGGGTTTTGAAAAGTAATTTCTTTTTATAATGGGGTTTAGCTGCTTTTCACGGCTGTGTTTATGCCGCTTAACACCCCCTTGACTCACTTACAGAGAGATTTCAATACATAGGTTTGAAGATTCTTACTAGTCAGATATATTCTTGTGCGGTGAATAGGGGGTGTTGAGGCCAGTTCACTGAGCAAGGAGTAGGTCTTGTCTACTACATATTGGGTTTATGGAACGGTATCTGAGCTAATTTGAAACCCTTGTTTTATGCATCACCCCACCTCACCTTTCCCGTTCAGCAGCCATAGTGTGTTTTCTGAACGTGTGACTCTTTTCTCTTTTGTAATTCAGTTCAACTGTAGCGGGTTTTACATTCCCTCTATAAGTGATATCTTATGATAAGTGTCTTTTTCTGTGTGACTTATTTCACGTAGAATCGTCCTACCTAAATCCACTCATCGTGCTGCTACTAGCCTTATGACGTGGATTTCATGGCTGAGTGATATTCCATTGTACATGAGGACCACAACTTCGTTATCCACTTTTCTCTTTCCTAGGATATTTAAGGTGTAATGAAGTGGGGGTTCTTGTCAACAGAGCAGCCCTAAACTTTGGGGTGCCTGTGTCTTGCTGATTTTTAGTTTTCCCAATTTATACGCCCATGAGTGGAAGTGCCCTATGCTCTCCAAGCTGTGTTTTTTAGATGTTTCAGGACACACCGTACACTTCTCCAGAGTGGCTGTTGGCAATTTACATCCCGCCCATCAGTGTAGCAAGGCTCCCATTTCTCCATGGCCGGTCCTGCATTTCTGGTTTGGACACTTTTTTCCGCATGGCCCTTTTGCCCGCTGGGAAGCGAGACTTCTTTGGAGCGCTGATTTGCCTTTCCAGGTGGCTTGGTTGGCCAAAAAGGGCGTATGCGTTTTTTCCTGAATATATTCAGGAGAAAACGCATACGCCCTTTTTGGCCAAGGGCATCATTGTCCACGTTTTGCCGCTTTTCATGTGCTTTCAAGGCGATTCGAATCTACCTCCGGAAATCTGTTTCCTGCAATTCTGCCTTGCTTTCAAAGCCTCTTCGTTGCCTTCCCTCAATATATTTGTGGACGAGAGTTATCATTTATAACTCTGCAGGTTTGTGAATTGCAGTGCCCCTGAGCTCCATTTTTCCAGTCGCTTTTTTGGGAGCTGGCCGCAAAAGTGCAGGATTGCTTCAGGCCCTCTTCTGGTTCTGGGGGGCAGGCTGAGCTTGTGGTTAATTCTTCTTCCTGATGGGAAAATAGAGTGACCTGTGCCTGTCCCAACCCCTAGAGCTAGTCTCTCATTGGTTCCCCCTCTTCCCGTTCATCCTCAGGACAAATTGCAACCTGTACGGAACAGGAGGTTAAAGGTGCTGATTCTCCAAGGAGGGAGATGGCTAGTAAAGCGGCTGGAATGGCGAACCCGAGCACAAGGAGATGAGAAATGAGGTGCGTTTTAGAAACCTTTCCCGATCACACGGTGTACCATGTTCTGGGTTACTCATGCATGTTTTCGACGTAGGAAGATGCCCTTGAACCTGGAGATTTGGGACCCATGGGATGGGTACCATGCAGTATTACTTTAAAGGGTCTGCGTTGGCTCACGCAACCTCACCAAACCTCTCAGCCCCAAGAGTGTCCACCCTTATGTCTCAATCAGCTGTGGGTCTAGATATGGTCAATCCAGGTTGCATCACAGCCCCTGAACGAATTTTGTAAGAATTTCTCTCTCTTTCACTGTCTTTGTTTCACGGGTTTTGAAAAGTAATTTCTTTTTATAATGGGGTTTAGCTGCTTTTCACGGCTGTGTTTATGCCGCTTTACACCCCCTTGACTCACTTACAGAGAGATTTCAATACATAGGTTTGAAGATTCTTACTAGTCAGATATATTCTTGTGCGGTGAATAGGGGGTGTTGAGGCCAGTTCACTGAGCAAGGAGTAGGTCTTGTCTACTACATATTGGGTTTATGGAACGGTATCTGAGCTAATTTGAAACCCTTGTTTTATGCATCACCCCACCTCACCTTTCCCGTTCAGCAGCCATAGTGTGTTTTCTGAACGTGTGACTCTTTTCTCTTTTGTAATTCAGTTCAACTGTAGCGGGTTTTACATTCCCTCTATAAGTGATATCTTATGATAAGTGTCTTTTTCTGTGTGACTTATTTCACGTAGAATCGTCCTACCTAAATCCACTCATCGTGCTGCTACTAGCCTTATGACGTGGATTTCATGGCTGAGTGATATTCCATTGTACATGAGGACCACAACTTCGTTATCCACTTTTCTCTTTCCTAGGATATTTAAGGTGTAATGAAGTGGGGGTTCTTGTCAACAGAGCAGCCCTAAACTTTGGGGTGCCTGTGTCTTGCTGATTTTTAGTTTTCCCAATTTATACGCCCATGAGTGGAAGTGCCCTATGCTCTCCAAGCTGTGTTTTTTAGATGTTTCAGGACACACCGTACACTTCTCCAGAGTGGCTGTTGGCAATTTACATCCCGCCCATCAGCGTAGCAAGGCTCCCATTTCTCCATGGCCGGTCCTGCATTTCTGGTTTGGACACTTTTTTCCGCATGGCCCTTTTGCCCGCTGGGAAGCGAGACTTCTTTGGAGCGCTGATTTGCCTTTCCAGGTGGCTTGGTTGGCCAAAAAGGGCCTATGCGTTTTTTCCTGAATATATTCAGGAGAAAACGCATAGGCCCTTTTTGGCCAAGGGCATCATTGTCCACGTTTTGCCGCTTTTCATGTGCTTTCAAGGCGATTCGAATCTACCTCCGGAAATCTGTTTCCTGCAATTCTGCCTTGCTTTCAAAGCCTCTTCGTTGCCTTCCCTCAATATATTTGTGGACGAGAGTTATCATTTATAACTCTGCAGGTTTGTGAATTGCAGTGCACCTGAGCTCTATTTTTCCAGTCGCTTTTTTGGGAGCTGGCCGCAAAAGTGCAGGATTGCTTCAGGCCCTCTTCTGGTTCTGGGGGGCAGGCTGAGCTTGTGGTTAATTCTTCTTCCTGATGGGAAAATAGAGTGACCTGTGCCTGTCCCAACCCCTAGAGCCAGTCTCTCATTGGTTCCCCCTCTTCCCGTTCATCCTCAGGACAAATTGCAACCTGTACGGAACAGGAGGTTAAAGGTGCTGATTCTCCAAGGAGGGAGATGGCTAGTAAAGCGGCTGGAATGGCGAACCCGAGCACAAGGAGATGAGAAATGAGGTGCGTTTTAGAAACCTTTCCCGATCACACGGTGTACCATCTTCTGGGTTACTCATGCATGTTTTCGACGTAGGAAGATGCCCTTGAACATAGAGATTTGGGACCCATGGAATGGGTACCATGCAGTATTACTTTAAAGGGTCTGCGTTGGCTCACGCAACCTCACCAAACCTCTCAGCCCCAAGAGTGTCCACCCTTATGTCTCAATCAGCTGTGGGTCTAGATAAGGTCAATCCAGGTTGCATCACAGCCCCTGAACGAATTTTGTAAGAATTTCTCTCTCTTTCACTGTCTTTGTTTCTCGGGTTTTGAAAAGTAATTTATTTTTATAATGGGGTTTAGCTGCTTTTCACGGCTGTCTTTAGGCCGCTTTACACCCCAGTGACTCACTTACGGAGCGATATCAATACATAGGTTTGAAGATTCTTACTAGTCAGATATATTCTTGTGCAGTGAATAGGGGGTGTTGAGGCCAGTTCACTGAGCAAGGAGTAGGTCTTGTCTACTACATATTGGGTTTATGGAACGGTATCTGAGCTAATTTGAAACCCTTGTTTTATGCATCACCCCACCTCACCTTTCCCGTTCAGCAGCCATAGTGTGTTTTCTGAACGTGTGACTCTGTTCTCTTTTGTAATTCAGTTCAAAAGTAGCGGTTTTCATTCCCTCTATAAGTGATATCTTATGATAAGTGTCTTTTTCTGTGTGACTTATTTCACTTAGAATCGTCGTACCTAAATCCACTCATCGTGCTGCTACTAGCCTTATGACGTGGATTTCATGGCTGAGTGATATTCCATTGTACATGAGGACCACAACTTCGTTATCCACTTTTCTCTTTCCTAGAATATTTAAGGTGTAATGAAGTGGGGGTTCTTGTAAACAGAGCAGCCCTAAACTTTGGGGTGCCTGTGTCTTGCTGATTTTTAGTTTTCCCAATTTATACGCCCATGAGTGGAAGTGCCCTATGCTCTCCAAGCTGTGTTTTTTAGATGTTTCAGGACACACCGTACACTTCTCCAGAGTGGCTGTTGGCAATTTACATCCCGCCCATCAGCGTAGCAAGGCTTCCATTTCTCCATGGCCGGTCCTGCATTTCTGGTTTGGACACTTTTTTCCGCATGGCCCTTTTGCCCGCTGGGAAGCGAGACTTCTTTGGAGCGCTGATTTGCCTTTCCAGGTGGCTTGGTTGGCCAAAAAGGGCGTATGCGTTTTTTCCTGAATATATTCAGGAGAAAACGCATACGCCCTTTTTGGCCAAGGGCATCATTTTCCCCGTTTTGCCGCTTTTCATGTGCTTTCAAGGCGATTCGAATCTACCTCCTGAAATCTGTTTCCTGCAATTCTGCCTTGCTTTCAAAGGCTCTTCGTTGCCTTCCCTCAATATATTTGTGGACGAGAGTTATCATTTATAACTCTGCAGGTTTGTGAATTGCAGTGCCCCTGAGCTCTATTTTTCCAGTCGCTTTTTTGGGAGCTGGCCGCAAAAGTGCAGGATTGCTTCAGGCCCTCTTCTGGTTCTGGGGGGCAGGCTGAGCTTGTGCTTAATTCTTCTTCCTGATGGGAAAATAGAGTAACCTGTGCCTGTCCCAACCCCTAGAGCTAGTCTCTCATTGGTTCCCCCTCTTCCCGTTCCTCCTCAGAACAAATTGCAACCTGTACGGAACAGGAGGTTAAAGGTGCTGATTCTCCAAGGAGGGAGATGGCTAGTAAAGCGGCTGGAATGGCGAACCCGAGCACAAGGAGATGAGAAATGAGGTGCGTTTTAGAAACCTTTCCCGATCACACGGTGTACCATCTTCTGGGTTACTCATGCATGTTTTCGACGTAGGAAGATGCCCTTGAACATAGAGATTTGGGACCCATGGGATGGGTACCATGCAGTATTACTTTAAAGGGTCTGCGTTGGCTCACGCAACCTCACCAAACCTCTCAGCCCCAAGAGTGTCCACCTTTATGTCTCAATCAGCTGTGGGTCTAGATAAGGTCAATCCAGGTTGCATCACAGCCCCTGAACGAATTTTGTAAGAATTTCTCTCTCTTTCACTGTCTTTGTTTCTCGGGTTTTGAAAAGTAATTTATTTTTATAATGGGGTTTAGCTGCTTTTCACGGCTGTCTTTAGGCCGCTTTACACCCCGGTGACTCACTTACGGAGCGATATCAATACATAGGTTTGAAGATTCTTACTAGTCAGATATATTCTTGTGCAGTGAATAGGGGGTGTTGAGGCCAGTTCACTGAGCAAGGAGTAGGTCTTGTCTACTACATATTGGGTCTATGGAACGGTATCTGAGCTAATTTGAAACCCTTGTTTTATGCATCACCCCACCTCACCTTTCCCGTTCAGCAGCCATAGTGTGTTTTCTGAACGTGTGACTCTGTTCTCTTTTGTAATTCAGTTCAAGAGTAGCGGTTTTCATTCCCTCTATAAGTGATATCTTATGATAAGTGTCTTTTTCTGTGTGACTTATTTCACTTAGAATCGTCGTACCTAAATCCACTCATCGTGCTGCTACTAGCCTTATGACGTGGATTTCATGGCTGAGTGATATTCCATTGTACATGAGGACCACAACTTCGTTATCCACTTTTCTCTTTCCTAGAATATTTAAGGTGTAATGAAGTGGGGGTTCTTGTCAACAGAGCAGCCCTAAACTTTGGGGTGCCTGTGTCTTGCTGATTTTTAGTTTTCCCAATTTATACGCCCATGAGTGGAAGTGCCCTATGCTCTCCAAGCTGTGTTTTTTAGATGTTTCAGGACACACCGTACACTTCTCCAGAGTGGCTGTTGGCAATTTACATCCCGCCCATCAGCGTAGCAAGGCTCCCATTTCTCCATGGCCGGTCCTGCATTTCTGGTTTGGACACTTTTTTCCGCATGGCCCTTTTGCCCGCTGGGAAGCGAGACTTCTTTGGAGCGCTGAGTTGCCTTTCCAGGTGGCTTGGTTGGCCAAAAAGGGCGTATGCGTTTTTTCCTGAATATATTCAGGAGAAAACGCATACGCCCTTTTTGGCCAAGGGCATCATTGTCCACGTTTTGCCGCTTTTCATGTGCTTTCAAGGCGATTCGAATCTACCTCCGGAAATCTGTTTCCTGCAATTCTGCCTTGCTTTCAAAGCCTCTTCGTTGCCTTCCCTCAATATATTTGTGGACGAGAGTTATCATTTATAACTCTGCAGGTTTGTGAATTGCAGTGCCCCTGAGCTCCATTTTTCCAGTCGCTTTTTTTGGAGCTGGCCGCAAAAGTGCAGGATTGCTTCAGGCCCTCTTCTGGTTCTGGGGGGCAGGCTGAGCTTGTGGTTAATTCTTCTTCCTGATGGGAAAATAGAGTGACCTGTGCCTGTCCCAACCCCTAGAGCTAGTCTCTCATTGGTTCCCCCTCTTCCCGTTCATCCTCAGGACAAATTGCAACCTGTACGGAACAGGACGTTAAAGGTGCTGATTCTCCAAGGAGGGAGATGGCTAGTAAAGCGGCTGGAATGGCGAACCCGAGCACAAGGAGATGAGAAATGAGGTGCGTTTTAGAAACCTTTCCCGATCACACGGTGTACCATGTTCTGGGTTACTCATGCATGTTTTCGACGTAGGAAGATGCCCTTGAACCTGGAGATTTGGGACCCATGGGATGGGTACCATGCAGTATTACTTTAAAGGGTCTGCGTTGGCTCACGCAACCTCACCAAACCTCTCAGCCCCAAGAGTGTCCACCCTTATGTCTCAATCAGCTGTGGGTCTAGATATGGTCAATCCAGGTTGCATCACAGCCCCTGAACGAATTTTGTAAGAATTTCTCTCTCTTTCACTGTCTTTGTTTCACGGGTTTTGAAAAGTAATTTCTTTTTATAATGGGGTTTAGCTGCTTTTCACGGCTGTGTTTATGCCGCTTTACACCCCCTTGACTCACTTACAGAGAGATTTCAATACATAGGTTTGAAGATTCTTACTAGTCAGATATATTCTTGTGCGGTGAATAGGGGGTGTTGAGGCCAGTTCACTGAGCAAGGAGTAGGTCTTGTCTACTACATATTGGGTTTATGGAACGGTATCTGAGCTAATTTGAAACCCTTGTTTTATGCATCACCCCACCTCACCTTTCCCGTTCAGCAGCCATAGTGTGTTTTCTGAACGTGTGACTCTGTTCTCTTTTGTAATTCAGTTCAAAAGTAGCGGTTTTCATTCCCTCTATAAGTGATATCTTATGATAAGTGTCTTTTTCTGTGTGACTTATTTCACTTAGAATCGTCGTACCTAAATCCACTCATCGTGCTGCTACTAGCCTTATGACGTGGATTTCATGGCTGAGTGATATTCCATTGTACATGAGGACCACAACTTCGTTATCCACTTTTCTCTTTCCTAGAATATTTAAGGTGTAATGAAGTGGGGGTTCTTGTAAACAGAGCAGCCCTAAACTTTGGGGTGCCTGTGTCTTGCTGATTTTTAGTTTTCCCAATTTATACGCCCATGAGTGGAAGTGCCCTATGCTCTCCAAGCTGTGTTTTTTAGATGTTTCAGGACACACCGTACACTTCTCCAGAGTGGCTGGTGGCAATTTACATCCCGCCCATCAGCGTAGCAAGGCTTCCATTTCTCCATGGCCGGTCCTGCATTTCTGGTTTGGACACTTTTTTCCGCATGGCCCTTTTGCCCGCTGGGAAGCGAGACTTCTTTGGAGCGCTGATTTGCCTTTCCAGGTGGCTTGGTTGGCCAAAAAGGGCGTATGCGTTTTTTCCTGAATATATTCAGGAGAAAACGCATACGCCCTTTTTGGCCAAGGGCATCATTGTCCACGTTTTGCCGCTTTTCATGTGCTTTCAAGGCGATTCGAATCTACCTCCTGAAATCTGTTTCCTGCAATTCTGCCTTGCTTTCAAAGGCTCTTCGTTGCCTTCCCTCAATATATTTGTGGACGAGAGTTATCATTTATAACTCTGCAGGTTTGTGAATTGCAGTGCCCCTGAGCTCTATTTTTCCAGTCGCTTTTTTGGGAGCTGGCCGCAAAAGTGCAGGATTGCTTCAGGCCCTCTTCTGGTTCTGGGGGGCAGGCTGAGCTTGTGGTTAATTCTTCTTCCTGATGGGAAAATAGAGTAACCTGTGCCTGTCCCAACCCCTAGAGCTAGTCTCTCATTGGTTCCCCCTCTTCCCGTTCCTCCTCAGAACAAATTGCAACCTGTACGGAACAGGAGGTTAAAGGTGCTGATTCTCCAAGGAGGGAGATGGCTAGTAAAGCGGCTGGAATGGCGAACCCGAGCACAAGGAGATGAGAAATGAGGTGCGTTTTAGAAACCTTTCCCGATCACACGGTGTACCATCTTCTGGGTTACTCATGCATGTTTTCGACGTAGGAAGATGCCCTTGAACATAGAGATTTGGGACCCATGGGATGGGTACCATGCAGTATTACTTTAAAGGGTCTGCGTTGGCTCACGCAACCTCACCAAACCTCTCAGCCCCAAGAGTGTCCACCTTTATGTCTCAATCAGCTGTGGGTCTAGATAAGGTCAATCCAGGTTGCATCACAGCCCCTGAACGAATTTTGTAAGAATTTCTCTCTCTTTCACTGTCTTTGTTTCTCGGGTTTTGAAAAGTAATTTATTTTTATAATGGGGTTTAGCTGCTTTTCACGGCTGTCTTTAGGCCGCTTTACACCCCGGTGACTCACTTACGGAGCGATATCAATACATAGGTTTGAAGATTCTTACTAGTCAGATATATTCTTGTGCAGTGAATAGGGGGTGTTGAGGCCAGTTCACTGAGCAAGGAGTAGGTCTTGTCTACTACATATTGGGTTTATGGAACGGTATCTGAGCTAATTTGAAACCCTTGTTTTATGCATCACCCCACCTCACCTTTCCCGTTCAGCAGCCATAGTGTGTTTTCTGAACGTGTGACTCTGTTCTCTTTTGTAATTCAGTTCAAGAGTAGCGGTTTTCATTCCCTCTATAAGTGATATCTTATGATAAGTGTCTTTTTCTGTGTGACTTATTTCACTTAGAATCGTCGTACCTAAATCCACTCATCGTGCTG
The DNA here is from genome assembly GCF_949987535.1 of Balaenoptera acutorostrata. Taxonomy (NCBI): domain Eukaryota; kingdom Metazoa; phylum Chordata; class Mammalia; order Artiodactyla; family Balaenopteridae; genus Balaenoptera; species Balaenoptera acutorostrata. Next base: position 42,523 of record NW_026645991.1, read on the forward strand.
CTACTAGCCTTATGACGTGGATTTCATGGCTGAGTGATATTCCATTGTACATGAGGACCACAACTTCGTTATCCACTTTTCTCTTTCCTAGAATATTTAAGGTGTAATGAAGTGGGGGTTCTTGTCAACAGAGCAGCCCTAAACTTTGGGGTGCCTGTGTCTTGCTGATTTTTAGTTTTCCCAATTTATACGCCCATGAGTGGAAGTGCCCTATGCTCTCCAAGCTGTGTTTTTTAGATGTTTCAGGACACACCGTACACTTCTCCAGAGTGGCTGTTGGCAATTTACATCCCGCCCATCAGCGTAGCAAGGCTCCCATTTCTCCATGGCCGGTCCTGCATTTCTGGTTTGGACACTTTTTTCCGCATGGCCCTTTTGCCCGCTGGGAAGCGAGACTTCTTTGGAGCGCTGAGTTGCCTTTCCAGGTGGCTTGGTTGGCCAAAAAGGGCGTATGCGTTTTTTCCTGAATATATTCAGGAGAAAACGCATACGCCCTTTTTGGCCAAGGGCATCATTGTCCACGTTTTGCCGCTTTTCATGTGCTTTCAAGGCGATTCGAATCTACCTCCGGAAATCTGTTTCCTGCAATTCTGCCTTGCTTTCAAAGCCTCTTCGTTGCCTTCCCTCAATATATTTGTGGACGAGAGTTATCATTTATAACTCTGCAGGTTTGTGAATTGCAGTGCCCCTGAGCTCCATTTTTCCAGTCGCTTTTTTGGGAGCTGGCCGCAAAAGTGCAGGATTGCTTCAGGCCCTCTTCTGGTTCTGGGGGGCAGGCTGAGCTTGTGGTTAATTCTTCTTCCTGATGGGAAAATAGAGTGACCTGTGCCTGTCCCAACCCCTAGAGCTAGTCTCTCATTGGTTCCCCCTCTTCCCGTTCATCCTCAGGACAAATTGCAACCTGTACGGAACAGGAGGTTAAAGGTGCTGATTCTCCAAGGAGGGAGATGGCTAGTAAAGCGGCTGGAATGGCGAACCCGAGCACAAGGAGATGAGAAATGAGGTGCGTTTTAGAAACCTTTCCCGATCACACGGTGTACCATGTTCTGGGTTACTCATGCATGTTTTCGACGTAGGAAGATGCCCTTGAACCTGGAGATTTGGGACCCATGGGATGGGTACCATGCAGTATTACTTTAAAGGGTCTGCGTTGGCTCACGCAACCTCACCAAACCTCTCAGCCCCAAGAGTGTCCACCCTTATGTCTCAATCAGCTGTGGGTCTAGATATGGTCAATCCAGGTTGCATCACAGCCCCTGAACGAATTTTGTAAGAATTTCTCTCTCTTTCACTGTCTTTGTTTCACGGGTTTTGAAAAGTAATTTCTTTTTATAATGGGGTTTAGCTGCTTTTCACGGCTGTGTTTATGCCGCTTTACACCCCCTTGACTCACTTACAGAGAGATTTCAATACATAGGTTTGAAGATTCTTACTAGTCAGATATATTCTTGTGCGGTGAATAGGGGGTGTTGAGGCCAGTTCACTGAGCAAGGAGTAGGTCTTGTCTACTACATATTGGGTTTATGGAACGGTATCTGAGCTAATTTGAAACCCTTGTTTTATGCATCACCCCACCTCACCTTTCCCGTTCAGCAGCCATAGTGTGTTTTCTGAACGTGTGACTCTTTTCTCTTTTGTAATTCAGTTCAACTGTAGCGGGTTTTACATTCCCTCTATAAGTGATATCTTATGATAAGTGTCTTTTTCTGTGTGACTTATTTCACGTAGAATCGTCCTACCTAAATCCACTCATCGTGCTGCTACTTGCCTTATGACGTGGATTTCACGGCTGAGTGATATTCCATTGTACATGAGGACCACAACTTCGTTATCCACTTTTCTCTTTCCTAGGATATTTAAGGTGTAATGAAGTGGGGGGTTCTGGTCAACAGAGCAGCCCTAAACTTTGGGGTGCCTGTGTCTTGCTGATTTTTAGTTTTCCCAATTTATACGCCCATGAGTGGAAGTGCCCTATGCTCTCCAAGCTGTGTTTTTTAGATGTTTCAGAACACACCGTACACTTCTCTAGAGTGGCTGTTGGCAATTTACATCCCGCCCATCAGCGTAGCAAGGCTCCCATTTCTCCATGGCCGGTCCTGCATTTCTGGTTTGGACACTTTTTTCCGCATGGCCCTTTTGCCCGCTGGGAAGCGAGACTTCTTTGGAGCGCTGATTGGCCTTTCCAGGTTGCTTGGTTGGCCAAAAAGGGCGTATGCGTTTTTTCCTGAATATATTCAGGAGAAAACGCATACGCCCTTTTTGGCCAAGGGCATCATTGTCCACGTTTTGCCGCTTTTCATGTGCTTTCAAGGCGATTCGAATCTACCTCCTGAAATCTGTTTCCTGCAATTCTGCCTTGCTTTCAAAGCCTCTTCGTTGCCTTCCCTCAATATATTTGTGGACGAGAGTTATCATTTATAACTCTGCAGGTTTGTGAATTGCAGTGCCCCTGAGCTCCATTTTTCCAGTCGCTTTTTTGGGAGCTGCCCCAAAAGTGCAGGATTGCTTCAGGCCCTCTTCTGGTTCTGGGGGGCAGGCTGTGCTTGTGGTTAATTCTTCTTCCTGATGGGAAAATAGAGTGACCTGTGCCTGTCCCAACCCCTAGAGCTAGTCTCTCATTGGTTCCCCCTCTTCCCGTTCATCCTCAGGACAAATTGCAACCTGTACGGAACAGGAGGTTAAAGGTGCTGATTCTCCAAGGAGGGAGATGGCTAGTAAAGCGGCTGGAATGGCGAACCCGAGCAAAGGAGATGAGAAATGAGGTGCGTTTTAGAAACCTTTCCCGATCACACGGTGTACCATCTTCTGGGTTTCTCATGCCTGTTTTCGACGTAGTAAGATGCCCTTGAACCTGGAGATTTGGGACCCGTGGGATGGGTACCATGCAGTATTACTTGAAAGGGTGTGCGTTGGCTCACGCAACCTCACCAAACCTCTCAGCCCCAAGAGTGTCCACCCTTATATCTCAATCAGCTGTGGGTCTAGATATGGTCAATCCAGGTTGCATCACAGCCCCTGAACGAATTTTGTAAGAATTTCTCTCTCTTTCACTGTCTTTGTTTCACGGGTTTTGAAAAGTAATTTCTTTTTATAATGGGGTTTAGCTGCTTTTCACGGCTGTGTTTATGCCGCTTTACAGCCCCTTGACTCACTTACAGAGCGATATCAATACATAGGTTTGAAGATTCTTACTAGTCAGATATATTCTGCGGTGAATAGGGGGTGTTGAGTCCAGTTCTCTGAGCAAGGAGTAGGTCTTGTCTACTACATATTGGGTTTATGGAACGGTATCGGAGCTAATTTGAAACCCTTGTTTTATGCATCACCCCACCTCACCTTTCCCGTTCAGCAGCCATAGTGTGTTTTCTGAACGTGTGACTCTGTTCTGTTTTGTAATTCAGTTCAAGTGTAGCGGTTTTTACATTCCCTCTATAAGTGATATCTTATGATAAGTGTCTTTTTCTGTGTGACTTATTTCACTTAGAATCGTCGTACCTAAATCCACTCATCGTGCTGCTACTAGCCTTATGACGTTGATTTCACGGCTGAGTGATATTCCATTGTACATGAGGACCACAACTTCGTTATCCACTTTTCTCTTTCCTAGGATATTTAAGGTGTAATGAAGTGGGGGTTTTTGTCAACAGAGCAGCCTAAACTTTGGGGTGCCTGTGTCTTGCTGATTTTTAGTTTTCCCAATTTATACGCCCATGAGTGGAAGTGCCCTATGCTCTCCAAGCTGTGTTTTTTAGATGTTTCAGGACACACCGTACACTTCTCCAGAGTGGCTGTTGGCAATTTACATCCCGCCCATCAGCGTAGCAAGGCTCCCATTTCTCCATGGCCGGTCCTGCATTTCTGGTTTCGACACTTTTTTCCGCATGGCCCTTTTGCCCGCTGGGAGGCGAGACTTCTTTGGAGCGCTGAGTTGCCTTTCCAGGTGGCTTGGTTGGCCAAAAAGGGCGTATGCGTTTTTTCCTGAATATATTCAGGAGAAAACGCATACGCCCTTTTTGGCCAAGGGTATCATTGTCCACGTTTTGCCGCTTTTCATGTGCTTTCAAGGCGATTCGAATCTACCTCCTGAAATCTGTTTCGTGCAATTCTGCCTTGCTTTCAAAGCCTCTTCGTTGCCTTCCCTCAATATATTTGTGGACGAGAGTTATCATTTATAAGTCTGCAGGTTTGTGAATTGCAGTGCCCCTGAGCTCCATTTTTCCAGTCGCTTTTTTGGGAGCTGGCCGCAAAAGTGCAGGATTGCTTCAGGCCCTCTTCTGGTTCTGGGGGGCATGCTGAGCTTTTGGTTAATTCTTCTTCCTGATGGGAAAATAGAGTGACCTGTGCCTGTCCCAACCCCTAGAGCTAGTCTCTCATTGGTTCCCCCTCTTCCCGTTCATCCTCAGGACAAATTGCAACCTGTACGGAACAGGAGGTTAAAGCTGCTGATTTTCCAAGGAGGGAGATGGCTAGTAAAGTGGCTGGAATGGCGAACCCGAGCACAAGGAGATGAGAAATGAGGTGCGTTTTAGAAACCTTTCCCGATCACACGGTGTACCATCTTCTGGGTTTCTCATGCATGTTTTCGACGTAGGAAGATGCCCTTGAACCTGGAGATTTGGGACCCATGGGATGGGTACCATGCAGTATTACTTTAAAGGGTCTGCGTTGGCTCACGCAACCTCACCAAACCTCTCAGCCCCAAGAGTGTCCACCCTTATGTCTCAATCAGCTGTGGGTCTAGATAAGGTCAATCCAGGTTGCATCACAGCCCCTGAACGAATTTTGTAAGAATTTCTCTCTCTTTCACTGTCTTTGTTTCACGGGTTTTGAAAAGTAATTTCTTTTTATAATGGGGTTTAGCTGCTTTTCACGGCTGTGTTTAGGCCGCTTTACACCCCCTTGACTCACTTACAGAGAGATATCAATACATAGGTTTGAAGATTCTTACTAGTCAGATATATTCTTCTGCGGTGAATAGGGGGTGTTGAGTCCAGTTCACTGAGCAAGCAGTAGGTCTTGTCTACTACATATTGGGTTTATGGAACGGTATTTGAGCTAATTTGAAACGCTTGTTTTATGCATCACCCCACCTCACCTTTCCCGTTCAGCAACCATAGTGTGTTTTCTAAACGTGTGACTCTGTTCTGTTTTGTAATTCAGTTCAAGTGTAGCGTTTTTTACATTCCCTCTATAAGTGATATCTTATGATAAGTGTCTTTTTCTGTGTGACTTATTTCACTTAGAATCATCGTACCTACATCCACTCATCGTGCTGCTACTTGCCTTATGACGTGGATTTCACGGCTGAGTGATATTCCATTGTACATGAGGACCACAACTTCGTTATCCACTTTTCTCTTTCCTAGGATATTTAAGGTGTAATGAAGTGGGGGGTTCTGGTCAACAGAGCAGCCCTAAACTTTGGGGTGCCTGTGTCTTGCTGATTTTTAGTTTTCCCAATTTATACGCCCATGAGTGGAAGTGCCCTATGCTCTCCAAGCTGTGTTTTTTAGATGTTTCAGAACACACCGTACACTTCTCTAGAGTGGCTGTTGGCAATTTACATCCCGCCCATCAGCGTAGCAAGGCTCCCATTTCTCCATGGCCGGTCCTGCATTTCTGGTTTGGACACTGTTTTCCGCATGGCCCTTTTGCCCGATGGGAAGCGAGACTTCTTTGGAGCGCTGAGTTGCCTGTCCAGGTGGCTTGGTTGGCCAAAAAGGGCGTATGCGTTTTTTCCTGAATATATTCAGGAGAAAACGCATACGCCCTTTTTGGCCAAGGGCATCATTGTCCACGTTTTGCCGCTTTTCATGTGCTTTCAAGGCGATTCGAATCTACCTCCTGAAATCTGTTTCCTGCAATTCTGCCTTGCTTTCAAAGCCTCTTCGTTGCCTTCCCTCAATATATTTGTGGACGAGAGTTATCATTTATAACTCTGCAGGTTTGTGAATTGCAGTGCCCCTGAGCTCCATTTTTCCAGTCGCTTTTTTGGGAGCTGCCCCAAAAGTGCAGGATTGCTTCAGGCCCTCTTCTGGTTCTGGGGGGCAGGCTGTGCTTGTGGTTAATTCTTCTTCCTGATGGGAAAATAGAGTGACCTGTGCCTGTCCCAACCCCTAGAGCTAGTCTCTCATTGGTTCCCCCTCTTCCCGTTCATCCTCAGGACAAATTGCAACCTGTACGGAACAGGAGGTTAAAGGTGCTGATTCTCCAAGGAGGGAGATGGCTAGTAAAGCGGCTGGAATGGCGAACCCGAGCAAAGGAGATGAGAAATGAGGTGCGTTTTAGAAACCTTTCCCGATCACACGGTGTACCATCTTCTGGGTTTCTCATGCCTGTTTTCGACGTAGGAAGATGCCCTTGAACCTGGAGATTTGGGACCCGTGGGATGGGTACCATGCAGTATTACTTGAAAGGGTGTGCGTTGGCTCACGCAACCTCACCAAACCTCTCAGCCCCAAGAGTGTCCACCCTTATATCTCAATCAGCTGTGGGTCTAGATATGGTCAATCCAGGTTGCATCACAGCCCCTGAACGAATTTTGTAAGAATTTCTCTCTCTTTCACTGTCTTTGTTTCACGGGTTTTGAAAAGTAATTTCTTTTTATAATGGGGTTTAGCTGCTTTTCACGCCTGTGTTTATGCCGCTTTACAGCCCCTTGACTCACTTACAGAGCGATATCAATACATAGGTTTGAAGATTCTTACTAGTCAGATATATTCTGCGGTGAATAGGGGGTGTTGAGTCCAGTTCTCTGAGCAAGGAGTAGGTCTTGTCTACTACATATTGGGTTTATGGAACGGTATCGGAGCTAATTTGAAACCCTTGTTTTATGCATCACCCCACCTCACCTTTCCCGTTCAGCAGCCATAGTGTGTTTTCTGAACGTGTGACTCTGTTCTGTTTTGTAATTCAGTTCAAGTGTAGCGGTTTTTACATTCCCTCTATAAGTGATATCTTATGATAAGTGTCTTTTTCTGTGTGACTTATTTCACTTAGAATCGTCGTACCTAAATCCACTCATCGTGCTGCTACTAGCCTTATGACGTTGATTTCACGGCTGAGTGATATTCCATTGTACATGAGGACCACAACTTCGTTATCCACTTTTCTCTTTCCTAGGATATTTAAGGTGTAATGAAGTGGGGGTTTTTGTCAACAGAGCAGCCTAAACTTTGGGGTGCCTGTGTCTTGCTTATTTTTAGTTTTCCCAATTTATACGCCCATGAGTGGAAGTGCCCTATACTCTCCAAGCTGTGTTTTTTAGATGTTTCAGGACACACCGTACACTTCTCCAGAGTGGCTGTTGGCAATTTACATCCCGCCCATCAGCGTAGCAAGGCTCCCATTTCTCCATGGCCGGTCCTGCATTTCTGGTTTCGACACTTTTTTCCGCATGGCCCTTTTGCCCGCTGGGAAGCGAGACTTCTTTGGAGCGCTGAGTTGCCTTTCCAGGTGGCTTGGTTGGCTAAAAAGGGCGTATGCGTTTTTTCCTGAATATATTCAGGAGAAAACGCATACGCCCTTTTTGGCCAAGGGCATCATTGTCCACGTTTTGCCGCTTTTCATGTGCTTTCAAGGCGATTCGAATCTACCTCCTGAAATCTGTTTCCTGCAATTCTGCCTTGCTTTCAAAGCCTCTTCGTTGCCTTCCCTCAATATATTTGTGGACGAGAGTTATCATTTATAAGTCTGCAGGTTTGTGAATTGCAGTGCCCCTGAGCTCCATTTTTCCAGTCGCTTTTTTGGGAGCTGGCCGCAAAAGTGCAGGATTGCTTCAGGCCCTCTTCTGGTTCTGGGGGGCAGGCTGAGCTTGTGGTTAATTCTTCTTCCTGATGGGAAAATAGAGTGACCTGTGCCTGTCCCAACCCCTAGAGCTAGTCTCTCATTGGTTCCCCCTCTTCCCGTTCATCCTCAGGACAAATTGCAACCTGTACGGAACAGGAGGTTAAAGCTGCTGATTCTCCAAGGAGGGAGATGGCTAGTAAAGTGGCTGGAATGGCGAACCCGAGCACAAGGAGATGAGAAATGAGGTGCGTTTTAGAAACCTTTCCCGATCACACGGTGTACCATCTTCTGGGTTTCTCATGCATGTATTCGACTTAGGAAGATGCCCTTGAACCTGGAGATTTGGGACCCATGGAATGGGTACCATGTAGTATTACTTTAAAGGGTCTGCGTTGTCTCACGCAACATCACCAAACCTCTCAGCCCCAAGAGTGTCCACCCTTATGTCTCAATCAGCTGTGGGTCTAGATAAGGTCAATCCAGGTTGCATCACAGCCCCTGAACGAATTTTGTAAGAATTTCTCTCTCTTTCACTGTCTTTGTTTCACGGGTTTTGAAAAGTAATTTCTTTTTATAATCGGGTTTAGCTGCTTTTCACGGCTGTGTTTAGGCCGCTTTACACCCCCTTGACTCACTTACAGAGAGATATCAATACATAGGTTTGAAGATTCTTACTAGTCAGATATATTCTTCTGCGGTGAATAGGGGGTGTTGAGTCCAGTTCACTGAGCAAGCAGTAGGTCTTGTCTACTACATATTGGGTTTATGGAACGGTATTTGAGCTAATTTGAAACGCTTGTTTTATGCATCACCCCACCTCACCTTTCCCGTTCAGCAACCATAGTGTGTTTTCTAAACGTGTGACTCTGTTCTGTTTTGTAATTCAGTTCAAGTGTAGCGTTTTTTACATTCCCTCTATAAGTGATATCTTATGATAAGTGTCTTTTTCTGTGTGACTTATTTCACTTCGAATCATCGTACCTACATCCACTCATCGTGCTGCTACTTGCCTTATGACGTGGATTTCACGGCTGAGTGATATTCCATTGTACATGAGGACCACAACTTCTTTATCCACTTTTCTCTTTCCTAGGATATTTAAGGTGTAATGAAGTGGGGGGTTCTGGTCAACAGAGCAGCCCTAAACTTTGGGGTGCCTGTGTCTTGCTGATTTTTAGTTTTCCCAATTTATACGCCCATGAGTGGAAGTGCCCTATGCTCTCCAAGCTGTGTTTTTTAGATGTTTCAGAACACACCGTACACTTCTCTAGAGTGGCTGTTGACAATTTACATCCCGCCCATCAGCGTAGCAAGGCTCCCATTTCTCCATGGCCGGTCCTGCATTTCTGGTTTGGACACTGTTTTCCGCATGGCCCTTTTGCCCGCTGGGAAGCGAGACTTCTTTGGAGCGCTGAGTTGCCTTTCCAGGTGGCTTGGTTGGCCAAAAAGGGCGTATGCGTTTTTTCCTGAATATATTCAGGAGAAAACGCATACGCCCTTTTTGGCCAAGGGCATCATTGTCCACGTTTTGCCGCTTTTCATGTGCTTTCAAGGCGATTCGAATCTACCTCCTGAAATCTGTTTCCTGCAATTCTGCCTTGCTTTCAAAGCCTCTTCGTTGCCTTCCCTCAATATATTTGTGGACGAGAGTTATCATTTATAAGTCTGCAGGTTTGTGAATTGCAGTGCCCCTGAGCTCCATTTTTCCAGTCGCTTTTTTGGGAGCTGGCCGCAAAAGTGCAGGATTGCTTCAGGCCCTCTTCTGGTTCTGGGGGGCAGGCTGAGCTTGTGGTTAATTCTTCTTCCTGATGGGAAAATAGAGTGACCTGTGCCTGTCCCAACCCCTAGAGCTAGTCTCTCATTGGTTCCCCCTCTTCCCGTTCATCCTCAGGACAAATTGCAACCTGTACGGAACAGGAGGTTAAAGCTGCTGATTCTCCAAGGAGGGAGATGGCTAGTAAAGTGGCTGGAATGGCGAACCCGAGCACAAGGAGATGAGAAATGAGGTGCGTTTTAGAAAACTTTCCCGATCACACGGTGTACCATCTTCTGGGTTTCTCATGCATGTTTTCGACGTAGGAAGATCCCCTTGAACCTGGAGATTTGGGACCAATGGGATGGGTACCATGCAGTATTACTTTAAAGGGTCTGCGTTGGCTCACGCAACATCACCAAACCTCTCAGCCCCAAGAGTGTCCACCCTTATGTCTCAATCAGCTGTGGGTCTAGATAAGGTCAATCCAGGTTGCATCACAGCCCCTGAACGAATTTTGTAAGAATTTCTCTCTCTTTCACTGTCTTTGTTTCACGGGTTTTGAAAAGTAATTTCTTTTTATAATGGGGTTTAGCTGCTTTTCACGGCTGTGTTTAGGCCGCTTTACACCCCCTTGACTCACTTACAGAGAGATATCAATACATAGGTTTGAAGATTCTTACTAGTCAGATATATTCTTCTGCGGTGAGTAGGGGGTGTTGAGTCCAGTTCACTGAGCAAGCAGTAGGTCTTGTCTACTACATATTGGGTTTATGGAACGGTATTTGAGCTAATTTGAAACGCTTGTTTTATGCATCACCCCACCTCACCTTTCCCGTTCAGCAACCATAGTGTGTTTTCTAAACGTGTGACTCTGTTCTGTTTTGTAATTCAGTTCAAGTGTAGCGTTTTTTACATTCCCTCTATAAGTGATATCTTATGATAAGTGTCTTTTTCTGTGTGACTTATTTCACTTAGAATCATCGTACCTAAATCCACTCATCGTGCTGCTACTTGCCTTATGACGTGGATTTCACGGCTGAGTGATATTCCATTGTACATGAGGACCACAACTTCGTTATCCACTTTTCTCTTTCCTAGGATATTTAAGGTGTAATGAAGTGGGGGGTTCTGGTCAACAGAGCAGCCCTAAACTTTGGGGTGCCTGTGTCTTGCTGATTTTTAGTTTTCCCAATTTATAAGCCCATGAGTGGAAGTGCCCTATGCTCTCCAAGCTGTGTTTTTTAGATGTTTCAGGACACACCGTACACTTCTCTAGAGTGGCTGTTGGCAATTTACATCCCGCCCATCAGCGTAGCAAGGCTCCCATTTCTCCATGGCCGGTCCTGCATTTCTGGTTTGGACACTGTTTTCCGCATGGCCCTTTTGCCCGCTGGGAAGCGAGACTTCTTTGGAGCGCTGATTTGCCTTTCCAGGTTGCTTGGTTGGCCAAAAAGTGCGTATGCGTTTTTTCCTCAATATATTCAGGAGAAAACGCATACGCCCTTTTTGGCCAAGGGCATCATTGTCCACGTTTTGCCGCTTTTCATGTGCTTTCAAGGCGATTCGAATCTACCTCCTGAAATCTGTTTCCTGCAATTCTGCCTTGCTTTCAAAGCCTGTTCGTTGCCTTCCCTCAATATATTTGTGGACGAGAGTTATCATTTATAACTCTGCAGGTTTGTGAATTGCAGTGCCCCTGAGCTCCATTTTTCCAGTCGCTTTTTTGGGAGCTGGCCGCAAAAGTGCAGGATTGCTTCAGGCCCTCTTCTGGTTCTGGGGGGCAGGCTGAGCTTGTGGTTAATTCTTCTTCCTGATGGGAAAATAGAGTGACCTGTGCCTGTCCCAACCCCTAGAGCTAGTCTCTCATTGGTTCCCCCTCTTCCCGTTCATCCTCAGGACAAATTGCAACCTGTACGGAACAGGAGGTTAAAGGTGCTGATTCTCCAAGGAGGGAGATGGCTAGTAAAGCGGCTGGAATGGCGAACCTGAGCACAAGGAGATGAGAAATGAGGTGCGTTTTAGAAACCTTTCCCGATCACATGGTGTATCATCTTCTGGGTTACTCATGCATGTTTTCGACGTAGGAAGATGCCCTTGAACCTGGAGATTTGGGACCCATGGGATGGGTACCATGCAGTATTACTTCAAAGGGTCTGCGTTGGCTCACGCAACCTCACCAAACCTATCAGCCCCAAGAGTGTCCACCCTTATGTCTCAATCAGCTGTGGGTCTAGATATGGTCAATACAGGTTGCATCACAGCCCGGGAACGAATTTTGTAAGAATTTCTCTCTCTTTCACTGTCTTTGTTTCACGGGTTTTGAAAAGTAATTTCTTTTTATAATGGGGTTTAGCTGCTTTTCACGGCTGTGTTTAGGCCGCTTTACACCCCCTTGACTCACTTACAGAGAGATATCAATACATAGGTTTGAAGATTCTTACTAGTCAGATATATTCTTCTGCGGTGAGTAGGGGGTGTTGAGTCCAGTTCACTGAGCAAGCAGTAGGTCTTGTCTACTACATATTGGGTTTATGGAACGGTATTTGAGCTAATTTGAAACGCTTGTTTTATGCATCACCCCACCTCACCTTTCCCGTTCAGCAACCATAGTGTGTTTTCTAAACGTGTGACTCTGTTCTGTTTTGTAATTCAGTTCAAGTGTAGCGTTTTTTACATTCCCTCTATAAGTGATATCTTATGATAAGTGTCTTTTTCTGTGTGACTTATTTCACTTAGAATCATCGTACCTAAATCCACTCATCGTGCTGCTACTAGCCTTATGACGTTGATTTCATGGCTGAGTGATATTCCATTGTACATGAGGACCCCAACTTCTTTATCCATTTTTCTCTTTCCTAGGATATTGAAGGTGTAATGTAGTGGGGGTTCTTGTCAACAGAGCAGCCCTAAACTTTGGGGTGCCTGTGTCTTGCTGATTTTTAGTTTTCCCAATTTATACGCCCATGAGTGGAAGTGCCCTATGCTCTCCAAGCTGTGTTTTTTAGATGTTTCAGAACACACCGTACACTTCTCCAGAGTGGCTGTTGGCAATTTACATCCCACCCATCAGCGTAGCAAGGCTCCCATTTCTCCATGGCCGGTCCTGCATTTCTGGTTTGGACACTTTTTTCCGCATGGCCCTTTTGCCCGCTGGGAAGCGAGACTTCTTTGGAGCGCTGATTGGCCTTTCCAGGTTGCTTGGTTGGCCAAAAAGGGCGTATGCGTTTTTTCCTGAATATATTCAGGAAAAAACGCATACGCCCTTTTTGGCCAAGGGCATCATTGTCCACGTTTTGCCGCTTTTCATGTGCTTTCAAGGCGATTCGAATCTACCTCCTGAAATCTGTTTCCTGCAATTCTGCCTTGCTTTCAAAGCCTCTTCGTTGCCTTCCCTTAATATATTTGTGGACGAGAGGTATCATTTAAAACTCTGCAGGTTTGTGAATTGCAGTGCCCCTGAGCTCCATTTTTCAACTCGCTTTTTTGGGAGCTGGCCGCAAAAGCGCAGGATTGCTTCAGGCCCTCTTCTGGTTCTGGGGGGCAGGCTGAGCTTGTGCTTAATTCTTCTTCCTGATGGGAAAATAGAGTGACCTGTGCCTGTCCCAACACCTAGAGCTAGTCTCTCATTGGTTCCCCCTCTTCCCGTTCATCCTCAGGAGAAATTGCAACCTGTACGGAATAGGAGGTTAAAGGTGCTGATTCTCCAAGGAGGGAGATGGCTAGTAAATCGGCTGGAATGGCGAACCCGAGCAAAGGAGATGAGAAATGAGGTGCGTTTTAGAAACCTTTCCGGATCACACGGTGTACCATCTTCTGGGTTTCTCATGCCTGTTTTCGACGTAGGAAGATGCCCTTGAACGTGGAGATTTGGGACCCATGGGATGGGTACCATGCAGTATTACTTGAAAGGGTCTGCGTTGGCTCACCCAACCTCACCGAACCTCTCAGCCCCAAGAGTGTCCACCCTTATGTCTCAATCAGCTGTGGGTCTAGATATGGTCAATCCAGGTTGCATCACAGCCCCTGAACGAATTTTGTAAGAATTTCCCTCTCTTTCACTGTCTTTGTTTCACGGGTTTTGAAAAGTAATTTATTTTTATAATGGGGTTTAGCTGCTTTTCACGGCTGTGTTTATGCCGCTTTACACCCCCTTGACTCACTTACAGAGAGATATCAATACATAGGTTTGAAGATTCTTCCTAGTCAGATATATTCTTGTGCGGTGAATAGGGGGTGTTGAGTCCAGTTCACTGAAAAAGGGATAGGTCTTGTCTCTTACATATTAGGTTTATGGAACGGTATCTGAGCTAATTTGAAACCCTTGTTTTATGCATCACCCCACCTCACCTTTCCCGTTCAGCAGCCGTAGTGTGTTTTCTAAACGTGTGACTCTGTTCTGTTTTGTAATTCAGTTCAAGTGTAGCGGTTTTTACATTCCCTCTAGAAGTGATATCTTAGGATAAGTGTCTTTTTCTGTGTGACTTATTTCACTTAGAATCGTCGTACCTAAATCCACTCATCGTGCTGCTACTAGCCTTATGACGTTGATTTCATGGCTGAGTGATATTCCATTGTACATGAGGACCCCAACTTCTTTATCCATTTTTCTCTTTCCTAGGATATTTAAGGTGTAATGAAGTGGGGGTTCTTGTCAACAGAGCAGCCCTAAACTTTGGGGTGCCTGTGTCTTGCTGATTTTTAGTTTTCCCAATTTATACGCCCATGAGTGGAAGTGCCCTATGCTCTCCAAGCTGTGTTTTTTAGATGTTTCCGAACACACCGTACACTTCTCCAGAGTGGCTGTTGGCCATTTACATCCCACCCATCAGCGTAGCAAGGCTCCCATTTCTCCATGGCCGGTCCTGCATTTCTGGTTTGGACACTTTTTTCCGCATGGCCCTTTTGCCCGCTGGGAAGCGAGACTTCTTTGGAGCGCTGATTGGCCTTTCCAGGTTGCTTGGTTGGCCAAAAAGGGCGTATGCGTTTTTTCCTGAATATATTCAGGAAAAAACGCATACGCCCTTTTTGGCCAAGGGCATCATTGTCCACGTTTTGCCGCTTTTCATGTGCTTTCAAGGCGATTCGAATCTACCTCCTGAAATCTGTTTCCTGCAATTCTGCCTTGCTTTCAAAGCCTCTTCGTTGCCTTCCCTTAATATATTTGTGGACGAGAGGTATCATTTAAAACTCTGCAGGTTTGTGAATTGCAGTGCCCCTGAGCTCCATTTTTCAACTCGCTTTTTTGGGAGCTGGCCGCAAAAGCGCAGGATTGCTTCAGGCCCTCTTCTGGTTCTGGGGGGCAGGCTGAGCTTGTGCTTAATTCTTCTTCCTGATGGGAAAATAGAGTGACCTGTGCCTGTCCCAACACCTAGAGCTAGTCTCTCATTGGTTCCCCCTCTTCCCGTTCATCCTCAGGACAAATTGCAACCTGTACGGAACAGGAGGTTAAAGGTGCTGATTCTCCAAGGAGGGAGATGGCTAGTAAATCGGCTGGAATGGCGAACCCGAGCAAACGAGATGAGAAATGAGGTGCGTTTTAGAAACCTTTCCCGATGACACGGTGTACCATCTTCTGGGTTTCTCATGCCTGTTTTCGACGTAGGAAGATGCCCTTGAACGTGGAGATTTGGGACCCATGGGATGGGTACCATGCAGTATTACTTGAAAGGGTCTGCGTTGGCTCACCCAACCTCACCGAACCTCTCAGCCCCAAGAGTGTCCACCCTTATGTCTCAATCAGCTGTGGGTCTAGATATGGTCAATCCAGGTTGCATCACAGCCCCTGAACGAATTTTGTAAGAATTTCTCTCTCTTTCACTGTCTTTGTTTCACGGGTTTTGAAAAGTAATTTATTTTTATAATGGGGTTTAGCTGCTTTTCACGGCTGTGTTTATGCCGCTTTACACCCCCTTGACTCACTTACAGAGAGATATCAATACATAGGTTTGAAGATTCTTACTAGTCAGATATATTCTTGTGCGGTGAATAGGGGGTGTTGAGTCCAGTTCACTGAAAAAGGAATAGGTCTTGTCTCTTACATATTGGGTTTATGGAACGGTATCGGAGCTAATTTGAAACCCTTGTTTTATGCATCACCCCACCTCACCTTTCCCGTTCAGCAGCCGTAGTGTGTTTCCTAAACGTGTGACTCTGTTCTGTTTTGTAATTCAGTTCAAGTGTAGCGGTTTTTACATTCCCTCTAGAAGTGATATCTTATGATAAGTGTCTTTTTCTGTGTGACTTATTTCACTTAGAATCGTCGTACCTAAATCCACTCATCGTGCTGCTACTAGCCTTATGACGTTGATTTCATGGCTGAGTGATATTCCATTGTACATGAGGACCCCAACTTCTTTATCCATTTTTCTCTTTCCTAGGATATTGAAGGTGTAATGAAGTGGGGGTTCTTGTCAACAGAGCAGCCCTAAACTTTGGGGTGCCTGTGTCTTGCTGATTTTTAGTTTTCCCAATTTATACGCCCATGAGTGGAAGTGCCCTATGCTCTCCAAGCTGTGTTTTTTAGATGTTTCCGAACACACCGTACACTTCTCCAGAGTGGCTGTTGGCAATTTACATCCCACCCATCAGCGTAGCAAGGCTCCCATTTCTCCATGGCCGGTCCTGCATTTCTGGTTTGGACACTTTTTTCCGCATGGCCCTTTTGCCCGCTGGGAAGCGAGACTTCTTTGGAGCGCTGATTGGCCTTTCCAGGTTGCTTGGTTGGCCAAAAAGGGCGTATGCGTTTTTTCCTGAATATATTCAGGAAAAAACGCATATGCCCTTTTTGGCCAAGGGCATCATTGTCCACGTTTTGCCGCTTTTCATGTGCTTTCAAGGCGATTCGAATCTACCTCCTGAAATCTGTTTCCTGCAATTCTGCCTTGCTTTCAAAGCCTCTTCGTTGCCTTCCCTTAATATATTTGTGGACGAGAGGTATCATTTAAAACTCTGCAGGTTTGTGAATTGCAGTGCCCCTGAGCTCCATTTTTCAACTCGCTTTTTTGGGAGCTGGCCGCAAAAGCGCAGGATTGCTTCAGGCCCTCTTCTGGTTCTGGGGGGCAGGCTGAGCTTGTGCTTAATTCTTCTTCCTGATGGGAAAATAGAGTGACCTGTGCCTGTCCCAACACCTAGAGCTAGTCTCTCATTGGTTCCCCCTCTTCCCGTTCATCCTCAGGACAAATTGCAACCTGTACGGAACAGGAGGTTAAAGGTGCTGATTCTCCAAGGAGGGAGATGGCTAGTAAATCGGCTGGAATGGCGAACCCGAGCAAACGAGATGAGAAATGAGGTGCGTTTTAGAAACCTTTCCCGATGACACGGTGTACCATCTTCTGGGTTTCTCATGCCTGTTTTCGACGTAGGAAGATGCCCTTGAACGTGGAGATTTGGGACCCATGGGATGGGTACCATGCAGTATTACTTGAAAGGGTCTGCGTTGGCTCACCCAACCTCACCGAACCTCTCAGCCCCAAGAGTGTCCACCCTTATGTCTCAATCAGCTGTGGGTCTAGATATGGTCAATCCAGGTTGCATCACAGCCCCTGAACGAATTTTGTAAGAATTTCTCTCTCTTTCACTGTCTTTGTTTCACGGGTTTTGAAAAGTAATTTATTTTTATAATGGGGTTTAGCTGCTTTTCACGGCTGTGTTTATGCCGCTTTACACCCCCTTGACTCACTTACAGAGAGATATCAATACATAGGTTTGAAGATTCTTACTAGTCAGATATATTCTTGTGCGGTGAATAGGGGGTGTTGAGTCCAGTTCACTGAAAAAGGAATAGGTCTTGTCTCTTACATATTGGGTTTATGGAACGGTATCGGAGCTAATTTGAAACCCTTGTTTTATGCATCACCCCACCTCACCTTTCCCGTTCAGCAGCCGTAGTGTGTTTCCTAAACGTGTGACTCTGTTCTGTTTTGTAATTCAGTTCAAGTGTAGCGGTTTTTACATTCCCTCTAGAAGTGATATCTTATGATAAGTGTCTTTTTCTGTGTGACTTATTTCACTTAGAATCGTCGTACCTAAATCCACTCATCGTGCTGCTACTAGCCTTATGACGTTGATTTCATGGCTGAGTGATATTCCATTGTACATGAGGACCCCAACTTCTTTATCCATTTTTCTCTTTCCTAGGATATTGAAGGTGTAATGAAGTGGGGGTTCTTGTCAACAGAGCAGCCCTAAACTTTGGGGTGCCTGTGTCTTGCTGATTTTTAGTTTTCCCAATTTATACGCCCATGAGTGGAAGTGCCCTATGCTCTCCAAGCTGTGTTTTTTAGATGTTTCCGAACACACCGTACACTTCTCCAGAGTGGCTGTTGGCAATTTACATCCCACCCATCAGCGTAGCAAGGCTCCCATTTCTCCATGGCCGGTCCTGCATTTCTGGTTTGGACACTTTTTTCCGCATGGCCCTTTTGCCCGCTGGGAAGCGAGACTTCTTTGGAGCGCTGATTGGCCTTTCCAGGTTGCTTGGTTGGCCAAAAAGGGCGTATGCGTTTTTTCCTGAATATATTCAGGAAAAAACGCATATGCCCTTTTTGGCCAAGGGCATCATTGTCCACGTTTTGCCGCTTTTCATGTGCTTTCAAGGCGATTCGAATCTACCTCCTGAAATCTGTTTCCTGCAATTCTGCCTTGCTTTCAAAGCCTCTTCGTTGCCTTCCCTTAATATATTTGTGGACGAGAGGTATCATTTAAAACTCTGCAGGTTTGTGAATTGCAGTGCCCCTGAGCTCCATTTTTCAACTCGCTTTTTTGGGAGCTGGCCGCAAAAGCGCAGGATTGCTTCAGGCCCTCTTCTGGTTCTGGGGGGCAGGCTGAGCTTGTGCTTAATTCTTCTTCCTGATGGGAAAATAGAGTGACCTGTGCCTGTCCCAACACCTAGAGCTAGTCTCTCATTGGTTCCCCCTCTTCCCGTTCATCCTCAGGACAAATTGCAACCTGTACGGAACAGGAGGTTAAAGGTGCTGATTCTCCAAGGAGGGAGATGGCTAGTAAATCGGCTGGAATGGCGAACCCGAGCAAAGGAGATGAGAAATGAGGTGCGTTTTAGAAACCTTTCCCGATCACACGGTGTACCATCTTCTGGGTTTCTCATGCCTGTTTTCGACGTAGGAAGATGCCCTTGAACGTGGAGATTTGGGACCCATGGGATGGGTACCATGCAGTATTACTTGAAAGGGTCTGCGTTGGCTCACCCAACCTCACCGAACCTCTCAGCCCCAAGAGTGTCCACCCTTATGTCTCAATCAGCTGTGGGTCTAGATATGGTCAATCCAGGTTGCATCACAGCCCCTGAACGAATTTTGGAAGAATTTCTCTCTCTTTCACTGTCTTTGTTTCACGGGTTTTGAAAAGTAATTTATTTTTATAATGGGGTTTAGCTGCTTTTCACGGCTGTGTTTATGCCGCTTTACACCCCCTTGACTCACTTACAGAGAGATATCAATACATAGGTTTGAAGATTCTTACTAGTCAGATATATTCTTGTGCGGTGAATAGGGGGTGTTGAGTCCAGTTCACTGAAAAAGGAATAGGTCTTGTCTCTTACATATTGGGTTTATGGAACGGTATCGGAGCTAATTTGAAACCCTTGTTTTATGCATCACCCCACCTCACCTTTCCCGTTCAGCAGCCGTAGTGTGTTTCCTAAACGTGTGACTCTGTTCTGTTTTGTAATTCAGTTCAAGTGTAGCGGTTTTTACATTCCCTCTAGAAGTGATATCTTAGGATAAGTGTCTTTTTCTGTGTGACTTATTTCACTTAGAATCGTCGTACCTAAATCCACTCATCGTGCTGCTACTAGCCTTATGACGTTGATTTCATGGCTGAGTGATATTCCATTGTACATGAGGACCCCAACTTCTTTATCCATTTTTCTCTTTCCTAAGATATTGAAGGTGTAATGAAGTGGGGGTTCTTGTCAACAGAGCAGCCCTAAACTTTGGGGTGCCTGTGTCTTGCTGATTTTTAGTTTTCCCAATTTATACGGCCATGAGTGGAAGTGCCCTATGCTCTCCAAGCTGTGTTTTTTAGATGTTTCAGAACACACCGTACACTTCTCCAGAGTGGCTGTTGGCAATTTACATCCCACCCATCAGCGTAGCAAGGCTCCCATTTCTCCATGGCCGGTCCTGCATTTCTGGTTTGGACACTTTTTTCCGCATGGCCCTTTTGCCCGCTGGGAAGCGAGACTTCTTTGGAGCGCTCATTGGCCTTTCCAGGTTGCTTGGTTGGCCAAAAAGGGCGTATGCGTTTTTTCCTGAATATATTCAGGAAAAAACGCATACGCCCTTTTTGGCCAAGGGCATCATTGTCCACGTTTTGCCGCTTTTCATGTGCTTTCAAGGCGATTCGAATCTACCTCCTGAAATCTGTTTCCTGCAATTCTGCCTTGCTTTCAAAGCCTCTTCGTTGCCTTCCCTTAATATATTTGTGGACGAGAGGTATCATTTAAAACTCTGCAGGTTTGTGAATTGCAGTGCCCCTGAGCTCCATTTTTCAACTCGCTTTTTTGGGAGCTGGCCGCAAAAGCGCAGGATTGCTTCAGGCCCTCTTCTGGTTCTGGGGGGCAGGCTGAGCTTGTGCTTAATTCTTCTTCCTGATGGGAAAATAGAGTGACCTGTGCCTGTCCCAACACCTAGAGCTAGTCTCTCATTGGTTCCCCCTCTTCCCGTTCATCCTCAGGACAAATTGCAACCTGTACGGAACAGGAGGTTAAAGGTGCTGATTCTCCAAGGAGGGAGATGGCTAGTAAATCGGCTGGAATGGCGAACCCGAGCAAAGGAGATGAGAAATGAGGTGCGTTTTAGAAACCTTTCCCGATCACACGGTGTACCATCTTCTGGGTTTCTCATGCCTGTTTTCGACGTAGGAAGATGCCCTTGAACCTGGAGATTTGGGACCCATGGGATGGGTACCATGCAGTATTACTTGAAAGGGTCTGCGTTGGCTCACCCAACCTCACCGAACCTCTCAGCCCCAAGAGTGTCCACCCTTATGTCTCAATCAGCTGTGGGTCTAGATATGGTCAATCCAGGTTGCATCACAGCCCCTGAACGAATTTTGTAAGAATTTCTCTCTCTTTCACTGTCTTTGTTTCACGGGTTTTGAAAAGTAATTTATTTTTATAATGGGGTTTAGCTGCTTTTCACGGCTGTGTTTATGCCGCTTTACACCCCCTTGACTCACTTACAGAGAGATATCAATACATAGGTTTGAAGATTCTTACTAGTCAGATATATTCTTGTGCGGTGAATAGGGGGTGTTGAGTCCAGTTCACTGAGCAAGGAATAGGTCTTGTCTCTTACATATTGGGTTTATGGAACGGTATCTGAGCTAATTTGAAACCCTTGTTTTATGCATCACCCCACCTCACCTTTCCCGTTCAGCAGCCATAGTGTGTTTTCTAAACGTGTGACTCTGTTTTGTTTTGTAATTCAGTTCAAGTGTAGCGGTTTTTACATTCCCTCTAGAAGTGATATCTTATGATAAGTGTCTTTTTCTGTGTGACTTATTTCACTTAGAATCGTCGTACCTAAATCCACTCATCGTGCTGCTACTAGCCTTATGACGTTGATTTCATGGCTGAGTGATATTCCATTGTACATGAGGACCCCAACTTCTTTATCCATTTTTCTCTTTCCTAGGATATTGAAGGTGTAATGAAGTGGGGGTTCTTGTCAACAGAGCAGCCCTAAACTTTGGGGTGCCTGTGTCTTGCTGATTTTTAATTTTCCCAATTTATACGCCCATGAGTGGAAGTGCCCTATGCTCTCCAAGCTGTGTTTTTTAGATGTTTCAGAACACACCGTACACTTCTCCAGAGTGGCTGTTGGCAATTTACATCCCACCCATCAGCGTAGCAAGGCTCCCATTTCTCCATGGCCGGTCCTGCATTTCTGGTTTGGACACTTTTTTCCGCATGGCCCTTTTGCCCGCTGGGAAGCGAGACTTCTTTGGAGCGCTGATTGGCCTTTCCAGGTTGCTTGGTTGGCCAAAAAGGGCGTATGCGTTTTTTCCTGAATATATTCAGGAAAAAACGCATACGCCCTTTTTGGCCAAGGGCATCATTGTCCACGTTTTGCCGCTTTTCATGTGCTTTCAAGGCGATTCGAATCTACCTCCTGAAATCTGTTTCCTGCAATTCTGCCTTGCTTTCAAAGCCTCTTCGTTGCCTTCCCTTAATATATTTGTGGACGAGAGGTATCATTTAAAACTCTGCAGGTTTGTGAATTGCAGTGCCCCTGAGCTCCATTTTTCAACTCGCTTTTTTGGGAGCTGGCCGCAAAAGCGCAGGATTGCTTCAGGCCCTCTTCTGGTTCTGGGGGGCAGGCTGAGCTTGTGCTTAATTCTTCTTCCTGATGGGAAAATAGAGTGACCTGTGCCTGTCCCAACACCTAGAGCTAGTCTCTCATTGGTTCCCCCTCTTCCCGTTCATCCTCAGGACAAATTGCAACCTGTACGGAACAGGAGGTTAAAGGTGCTGATTCTCCAAGGAGGGAGATGGCTAGTAAATCGGCTGGAATGGCGAACCCGAGCAAAGGAGATGAGAAATGAGGTGCGTTTTAGAAACCTTTCCCGATGACACGGTGTACCATCTTCTGGGTTTCTCATGCCTGTTTTCGACGTAGGAAGATGCCCTTGAACCTGGAGATTTGGGACCCATGGGATGGGTACCATGCAGTATTACTTGAAAGGGTCTGCGTTGGCTCACCCAACCTCACCGAACCTCTCAGCCCCAAGAGTGTCCACCCTTATGTCTCAATCAGCTGTGGGTCTAGATATGGTCAATCCAGGTTGCATCACAGCCCCTGAACGAATTTTGTAAGAATTTCTCTCTCTTTCACTGTCTTTGTTTCACGGGTTTTGAAAAGTAATTTATTTTTATAATGGGGTTTAGCTGCTTTTCACGGCTGTGTTTATGCCGCTTTACACCCCCTTGACTCACTTACAGAGAGATATCAATACATAGGTTTGAAGATTCTTACTAGTCAGATATATTCTTGTGCGGTGAATAGGGGGTGTTGAGTCCAGTTCACTGAAAAAGGGATAGGTCTTGTCTCTTACATATTGGGTTTATGGAACGGTATCTGAGCTAATTTGAAACCCTTGTTTTATGCATCACCCCACCTCACCTTTCCCGTTCAGCAGCCGTAGTGTGTTTTCTAAACGTGTGACTCTGTTCTGTTTTGTAATTCAGTTCAAGTGTAGCGGTTTTTACATTCCCTCTAGAAGTGATATCTTAGGATAAGTGTCTTTTTCTGTGTGACTTATTTCACTTAGAATCGTCGTACCTAAATCCACTCATCGTGCTGCTACTAGCCTTATGACGTTGATTTCATGGCTGAGTGATATTCCATTGTACATGAGGACCCCAACTTCTTTATCCATTTTTCTCTTTCCTAGGATATTCAAGGTGTAATGAAGTGGGGGTTCTTGTCAACAGAGCAGCCCTAAACTTTGGGGTGCCTGTGTCTTGCTGATTTTTAGTTTTCCCAATTTATACGCCCATGAGTGGAAGTGCCCTATGCTCTCCAAGCTGTGTTTTTTAGATGTTTCCGAACACACCGTACACTTCTCCAGAGTGGCTGTTGGCCATTTACATCCCACCCATCAGCGTAGCAAGGCTCCCATTTCTCCATGGCCGGTCCTGCATTTCTGGTTTGGACACTTTTTTCCGCATGGCCCTTTTGCCCGCTGGGAAGCGAGACTTCTTTGGAGCGCTGATTGGCCTTTCCAGGTTGCTTGGTTGGCCAAAAAGGGCGTATGCGTTTTTTCCTGAATATATTCAGGAAAAAACGCATACGCCCTTTTTGGCCAAGGGCATCATTGTCCACGTTTTGCCGCTTTTCATGTGCTTTCAAGGCGATTCGAATCTACCTCCTGAAATCTGTTTCCTGCAATTCTGCCTTGCTTTCAAAGCCTCT